>NC_079165.1:100305836-100370836 GCF_947568905.1 Ostrea edulis | reverse complement strand
GTCAGAGACAGCAGACTCTGGTATTCAGTGACATCAGGCATGATGTCATCGCAAGAGTCAACATCTTCAATGAGAGTAGACTTCCAAGGTCAGTCTACCCTGAACAAATACAAAATTATAGGATTATGCAAAGCCAGTTGTGCCTGACTGTTAAATAATATTGGTTTAAATTTATTTAATGTTAATAATGTAACGTTAATTTCACGTCAATTGAGCTTATACCTGAATTCAACATCAAATTTTTGTGCCCCTGTTCAAGGAAGGGGGGCATAAGTTCAGGAGTAGACCACATGTCCGCTCAATATCTTTTAAGAACCATTCACTTGATCGTAATGGGAAAAGAGTACCAATTCATTTCCCATAGACCTAAATGTTAACCTTTGGCCCTCTCACTAATTAACTATATCGATTTTAAACAAATGACCGCAAACATTTCAAAGTTCATTTCAAGTGTTGATAAAATATATATAGGGTCCCGTGCCTTTTATAGGCCATATTTGTACTTTTTTACAACACATAGCAATCTGCAGTAAATTACACACTTCATTTTAAGCACACCCCTACCATGGTAATTTCCTCTGCAGTCATTTCTCGATTTTGTGCGATAATTTTTCATCCTGACAATTAATTTGAACCTCTATAATATTTCTTTCAATTCAAAATAATTTCACTCTTGATATTAGCCAATCATGCAACACCTAGACATTTATACCACCGCTCAATCTTGGGTAAACTGCATCCGGGTTACGCATACGGAGGTTTGGTACTCTCATTCCTATACTCATAATGTTAACGACCTTAAAATCAGGCAAATTTGTTATTTTCAAAGACTTTACATACTGAAGTGTATATGGATGAAAATTTAGTTCTGTAACTTCAATGTGAAGGGTACTGTGAACCCCCTTAACAAGTGTACCGTCTGCTGACAGTGCCATTACAAGGAATGAATGATTCTGACACCTGTCCCAAGTTCGCCATCTAGCTGACGACTGTAATAAATATTATATCTGTAAATCGCATGTGATTTGTTTGTTATGGAATATACAATCATTTTAAGATAAAATTCTGTTCATATCTTCATCAGGGTGGATTCTACCCGAAATTTGAGAATGACCCCAAATTTCCTGAAAATTCCACAAAAATTGCTGAAATATATACTCTTATATAAGTAGTAAATGGAGAATTCTGCATACTTTTACTATATTATGAAACTTACACTATATAGGTACCCAATAAATAAAATGGCTATTACCTGGTTTCCTGCAGATTAGATTATATGATAAAACTTGTACCCCACCCCCTTCCGCAGAAATCTGCCTACGAGACAAAGCAGGATCTCCAGGCCGATACACAGCCTTTAATGACAGAAATGGTTGATATGTAAGATACTAACACCTGGTGAGGCATCTCTGTACTTTATGCGGCACCTGGTACTTTTCTGGTATTACCCTCCCCCTTTACTGGGATATTTTCAGAACCCCATACTAATTTATCGTTATAGAACCTCGAAAAACTGAAATTTTGTGATCTCAATCCCATTGGCTCTTCTGTGATCCAATTTTCATAAAAATGTATGAAAAACGTGATTCTTTTTCAAATAATGTGAAATAAGCATTATTTCTGGATTGAAAGGTTACCTGATGAGGCTCTATAGGGAAAAGAGTACCAATGCATTTCCCATAGACCTCAATGTTAACCTTTGGCCCTCTCACTTTTTAACTATATCGATTTTAAACAAATGACCGCAAACATTTCAAAGTTCATTCCAAGTGTTGATAAAAAATTACAAAAAATATATAGGGTCCCGTGCCTTTTATAGGCCATATTTGTACTTTTTTACAACACATAGCAATCTGCAGTAAATTACACACTTCATTTTAAGCACACCCCTACCATGGTAATTTCCTCTGCAGTCATTTCTCGATTTTGTGCAATAATTTTTCATCCTGACAATTAATTTGAACCTCTATAATATTTCTTTCAATTCCAAATAATTTCACTCTTGATATTAGCCAATTACGCAACACCTAGACATTTATACCTCCGCTCAATCTTGGGTAAACTGCGTCCGGGTTACGCATACGGGGGTTTGGTACTCTCATTCCTAATGATATTTCATACGTGGGTTGGTTATGAGTAGAAGAGGACTCCTGTTGTTTTTCAGGTCAAGGGTCAATCTACTCTAGACATAGGAAGACACTGTCCACTCAATATCTTGAGAACCCTTTGCTTGACAGGCATCAAACTTGGTACACTGGTACATCTTCAGGAAAAGATTACCCCTCTTGATTTTGAGGTCACATGGTCAAGGGTCAAACTGGACATAGGAATATACTGTCCACTCGATATCTTGAGAACTCTTTCCTCAACAGACATCAAACTTGGTACACTGGTACATCTTCAGGAGAAGATGACCCCTATTGATTTTGAGGTCACATGGTCAAAGGTTAATGGTTAAACTGGACATAGTAATATATTGTCTCCTATATTTTAAGAATTATTTGCTTGATTGACACCAAACCTAGTACACTGGTACAGCATAAGGAGTAGATGACCCCTATTGATTTTTAGGTCACTTGGTCAATCAAATCCTGACATTGGAAGATATTGTCTGCTCAATATTTCACATTGGTGATACTACTATCAATCAAATTATGCATGTGTTCAACAGGAATTTTAACTGTTAATATAACGTATGATATTTTATGTTAAATTAATGTACAAGCTTGTCTGATGTTATATTAATGTTAATCGTATAATCCTTCTTTATTTTTATGCATCATATACACTACATGAAACATTGATGCATAATTAGCATTAAATATTTTAGAGTGCTCAATAGAATTAATGTTAAAATTCAATTAGCTTTAATTAACATTAGGCACAATTGGCTTTGATAATGAAGGATGAATGCAATATTATTTATGATAGCTACGATAAAATATATTCTGACTTGAAGCATAGGGCAATGTGGCTCACATTGTTTATGTTGTTCTCTTTGTCAGTCAACATTTGTTTTGGTCAGTGTATGCCATATGCTGCTTATGAACCCATCTCTGTTTCCATGATTTATTGGGACAACTTTCCTGCTTTCTGGTAGGCATCTGAGGCTATGCCTCTGTTAAAGATATGTATTCCAGTTACATCCTCCAACCAGTAAACCTTAAATGTTAAGCCTTGTCACTAGTTACTCATAATAATTCCCTCGAATGTAAACAATCATGTGAGCATTTATTGTGATGTTTAAGAAAAAGGCATATTTGACGTAATTATGTCACAAATACTTTACTGACAATTCAACGATTTTAGGTGTAAAGTCTTTGTAGATGTTGGTACTTAGAAAAAATATTGACTGGTCAATGTTCTTTTATGGAAATATACAAAATGTTTACTGGTATTAAACAGAATATAATAATGTTATTTGATCCCCATGAAACGGGGGATGGAAATGAAGTTGCCCCACAGAAGGTTATTCTGACTACAGTGCTCCCTCGATATATTGTACCCCGTTATAATGCCACCCCCGCTTATTGTCTGAAATGATGAATTCGTTATATTGCCCCGCTTTTTTGTCTTAAACAAAAGTTGGCAATATATTGAGGGAGCAATGTCTATGGTTTGGCCTGCTGAAAGAGAAAGGTTGGCTGTGCTGTGGCCTTGCACTTCTTGTACCTTTGATTCATTTGCACAAATATACTTGATTCATCGATAAATTGTTATATTATTCTTTTTAAAATGTAGTAAATGATCTTTTTGATGACAGCTTTAATTTACATAATAGAATACCTTATGTAAAACCTCTGTGCTGGTTGATGTTTTTAAAAGTATATATTAAGCTTATACATTTTCAAATATGACCATTCATTGACATGGTCAAAGTTGGATTGAAGATTGTCCATTGTGTATTGTAGTCCATACTTGTCATGTGTCTATGAAATGTCTTGAAAAATTACGAAATATTTCAGTGAAAGTATTGTGTACTCCAAAAATCTACAATCAGTTGAGAAGTTAGAAGTGGACCCAGTTACAGGCAATATCTTTTGGATTGATGTCAGAAAGGTATGTATGTTTCTTTGTAGTGTTCATCTGTCCTTGCAGACTATATTCATAACTAAAGATCTTGATTTGCTCAATATCAAAGTAAAATCGGCGTTATTAGAATGAGGATCAGTCAACAGAAGTGTTGATCATTATAAGTGGCTCACAATGATAAAGATATGTACCAGAATTGGTTTGTAATATGTCTTTTTTTTCTGCAGAAAACTGTTGAAGTTGCGAGCCTGAATGGAAACTACCACACAGTTCTGATCTCCTCGGACCAGATCATTCAGAGACTAACGTCGATCGCTATAGATGTAACAAATGGGTCAGTTGTGTACATAATTCATAAACAGAAGCATATTGAATTTAGAAAAGATGATTTTTATCTCCTGCCATTGAAAATGGTGCATGTGTAAATATAGTATTAGTGTTGGGGTTTTATAAGTTTCAGACCTCTGTCTTATAAATACTATGCAGTTGGATGTTCTTATTTGCATTATGGGTTGGTATGATAAGGACCTGGCCTGACAATTTGCTTTTGCAGTAGGGGTTCAAAGGGCAGCACTGAAAGTAGAAATAGGATGTATTCCTCATATAATTTGTTCAGCGTCTTTGAATTTGCATGTGTGATGCATCCACAGATGATTGTATGCAACCATTATGATTGAGATGCTGCATCCGACCAATATTTTCCAGATGAACAACCTTCATATAGTTTTTACAGCATTTAGTAATTGCAGCTTTTATGCAGTTATACAAATTTTTTCTCATTGAAACTTCAGTCATTTTATCAAAGAAATTAATTCATATGTTAGTGCATGAACTGGCGTACTTTCTGAAGTGTGTTTACTTTGTGCTTAATGCAAATATGCTCAGCGTGAAGAATCACAGATCATACCCTTGTATATCTTTATTCTTTAAAAATGAAATTTATTTCTGAAATTATCTACATTCTACTTTCATTTCTGTCAGAATTACCAAATGTTAAAATACATACCATATTTATCAAGTAGTTCTGTATTCATACTCACATTGTTTACAACTGCAGTGCATCCATGAGGAAATGGCTGTCATTAAAGTTAACTTTATAAGATATCAATGGCAAAAACATTGGAAATATGATGTAGATGTATTCTTATATTATTGAAAATATAAATATGAAATAAATGTATTGCAATATTATGACATGACTTTCATTGTTAAAGTTCATTTTGATTGACTACTTGAATCTGAAACACATAATACTAATGGTCTTCTCAGTTTTAACCTGACCTGGTTAACTGTTTTTTGTCAACAATGCTTATTTCTTAAAACAAATCATGGTCAATGCAGTTTTACACATAAATTTGTAATGTTTATGGTCATTTGATAAGACTTTCACAATGATTAATGGTTTTACAGAGTGATGTACTTGTCTCTGGTGGGAGTGAATCCTACAATTCTCAGATGTTTTCTTGATGGCTCTTCCTGCCAGCCTTTGGCAGTGAAAGTTTATCATCCCAATGACCTTGTCTTGTATGAAGGTCGGCTATATATAGCTGATGGTAATGATGGAATGGTACAGATAATTTCCATAGATGTTTATGGCCTCAGTAGGTTTTATTGGTCAACCCTTCATTGGCAGTGAGTACAGTTCTAAAATGAATTATTTCAGTTTTCATCAATTTCCATTCATAATTTTTTTTTTTTTTTTTTGGTCCTATTCTAAAACTTTTATTGAACAAGTATGAATTAATATAAACTAAATATTTGTACATTTTGAACATAGTGAAAGGGAAATAACTCCATATTTTAAATATTATAGTCAGTTGTTGAAATGAAGACAAATTGCCTTTTCGTAGAGGAAATGGAAGAATGCTGAAGAGAATGGCTATATATGGTAACACAATTTACTGGACGGAAGACAAAGAAACCAGTTTATTCTCTGTTGATGTACAAAACAGTGATGAGGAAAATATTGTGCTTCACGACACTCCTCCGCTGATGAGCATTACAATATCATCGCCAGACGAAACAGGTCACAGAATTTCCATGTATTTTAGAATTAAACATTCATTTTGAAGAATGTATCAATGTGTAAACTCTGGATATTTTACTCACAAACTGAATAAAAAGTGCATCACAGAATGTTTGATTCTTATAATATTCCAATTCGTTCTCTGCAATAACAATTTCAAAAAATTGAATAGTTTCCCTGCACTATGTTATTTGTTTTCAGGCGCGTATGAATACGTCATGTTTTCGGATTTATTGATGTGTAAATTTTTGTTAAGCTTTATTTTTGTCCAATCAAAACAATTGTAATAAATATCATTGGAATTATTTAGCCATTCATGTATGTTGGCCATTTATACACTACAGTAATTAAAGATGCACTACATCACATATGTTTTGGGAGAGAAACGAATGGTGACAATGAGAATACATCTGTTTTATTACTAGTGGAGACTGCCTGTAGCATCAACAATGGAGGATGTTCTCACTTGTGTTTGCCAGTGTCTGGAGGATCCAGGGTGTGTAGATGTAGCGATGGGTATCTCATCCAGACAGACAACACCTCCTGTGCAAGTAAGAAGATCTCTAGATGAACACAGTAAATACAATTAATGCATCAAATGTAAACCATTTCAAAGGGAATTTGGATGATTTAGTATTATTTGCACTCTGTAATTCTAAGGAAGATATTGGAAGTATGATTTAAAATTTGCTTTTACATGTGTCCGCATATAAGGTAAATTAAACAATGCCAGTTAGACTTGTATAGTCAGAGAGGAAGTGACTGACAATAAAGTAGAGGGTTGTAGTTATTGGCAGGTGTTACAGAACATGACCAGTTACACCTATCTGTATGATTCAAGTGGCCTTTACATGTACCTGATGTAATGAATATTTATACATGTACCTGATGTAATGAATATTTATACATGTACCTGATGTAATGAATATTTAGAAATTTGTTTTGAAATGTTTAAATCGTCTTACTTCAATAACAGTGTGTAAGGAACCAAGCTGCCAATGTGAGGCCCACAGGATTTGCTCCAGTACTACAGGTATAGTTCATTAAGGAGGTGTACTACATCATCACAATGACTGACTTCCTTTTAAAGCATGAATGAAAATATAGATATCAGCAATATCTGTCCATTCCTTTTTGATTTAAATACCTAGTTTGTAGCTCAGTAGGAGAGAGTGTTGACTGCTAAACTGTAAATTGGTGGTTTGAGTCAAGCAGGGGTTTTAAATTCTTTATTTTTTAGATTATCTTCTCTTAAATCTACATTTTTTGACTAAATCAAGGGTAAGAATTTTAAAGTTATCAATTTCAAAATATTGTCCTACATAATCCTCCACATTTCATCCACATTAAATTTCTTTGGTGTAGCATTCCTCCTTAAGAAATACTTCTTAAAAGTGATACATACATACCAATATTAAGCAGGCCAGAGAATCTGAGACATATCCCGTATATTATAGATGTCTTGTGCATTGATAGAATGTAGATTATGATGGTGAGAGAATCTGAGACATGTTTTGTACATTGATAGAGTGTGATGGCTTTGTCTGTGATGAAGGCCACTGTCTTCCCGCGGATGTTATTTGCGATGGAGCCACAGACTGTGAAGATATGTCTGATGAAGAGGAAAGTCGCTGTTCTGATGCCACACCAAAAGGTGTGAACACATTTCTACTGATTGACATGAATTTGCACATAGTGATCTTGGCTGTGAGGAGTTTGATAATTAGCTCATCTAAGCTACAAGATAAGTGAGATTTTTATGCCCCCCCCCCCCCCCCCCCCCTTCAAAGAAGAGGGTCATATTGCTTTTCACCTGTCAGTCGATTGGTAGGTAGACCATTCACTTCATCATAATGATATTTCATATGTTTGTTAGTTATGAGTAGAAGAGGATCCCTATTATCTTTCAGGTCCAAAGGTCAAGGATCAATCTACTATGGACATTGGAAGACCCTGTCCGTTCAATATCTTGAGAACCCTTTTCTTGACAGACATCAAATTTGGTACACTGGTACATCCCAAAGAGTAGATGACACCTATTGATTTTGAGGTCACATGATCAAAGGTCAAGGGTCAAAATAGACAAAGGAATATACTTTCCACTCAATATCTTGAGAACCCTTTGCTTGACAGACATCAAACCTTCAGAAGAAGGCATATATGTTTGCAAACATCTCTTGTCCTATAACCCATTGTCCATAGTCTGTAAACTTCAAATATTTTCAACTTATTTAGAATCATTGAACCAATTTCAATCAAACTCGGTACAAAGCATCCATGGGCAAAGGGAATTTAAAAAAAAATTCAAATGAAGGGAGATAATTAAGAAAATATGCAAAGATTCGCAGGTTATGTAGATTCAAGTTTCATAAAGACATGAAGGAGAAAGTCTTATTCTTAAGAGCACCAGGCCCAGGATTAGTAATATTAATATCAAAACATTCTGAAATGGTGCAGATTCAAGTTTGTTCAAATGAATTCACCAGAAGTAGGTTTGGGCCACAATATGGATTCAAAGTTTTATATGGGGAGAAAATTTTTAAAATTTTCTTAAGAACATCAGTGCCATGATTAGTATACAGTCCTCAGGTAGTGCAGATCAAAATTTGTTTGAACCATGGTTCCTGGAGGTAGGATGGGGCAACAATTGGGGATCAAAATTTTACATAGGAACATATGTATGCAAAAATCATTTAAAATCTTCTCAAGAACACAGATTAATCATATTACTAGTAATATACCAGTACTCCAATGTAGTGTAGATTCATATTTAATCAAATCATGGCCCCTTGGGCTAGGATGGGTCTAAAATAAGGATTCAAAGTTTTACATGCAAATTTCAAGAGTAATATGGCCATTTTACTATACAAACATTCCCAAGCTGTGTGGAGTCAAGTTGAGGTTTTTAGCCCACCTGAGCTGAAAGCTCAAGTGAGCTTTTCTGATTGTCTTTTGTCTGTCTGTCCGTCTGTACACTTTTTACATTTTCAACTTCTCCAGAACCACTAGGCCAATTTCAACCAAACTTAGCACAAAGCATCCTTGGGTGAAGGGCTTTAAAGTTTGTTCAAATGAAGGGGAGATAATCACAAAAATGATAAAATAGAGTGGGATAATTTTAAAATCTTCTAAAGAATCACTGAGCCAGAAGAGCTGAAATTTACATGAAAGCTTTTTGACATAGTGAAGATTCAAGTTTCTTAAAATCATGATCGGGTTTAGGATGGGGCCACAATAGGGGATCAAAGTTTTATATACAAATATAGAGGAAAAATCTTTTAAAATCTTCTCAAGAACCACTGGGCTAGGAAAGCTTCCTGACATAGGTACAATTTCAAGTTTGTTCAAATCATGACCCCCAGGTGTAGGATTGGACCACAATAGCGGATCAAAATTTTACATACATATATATAGGAGAAATCTTCTCAAGAACCATTGGGCCAAAGAAGTTTACAATTACATGAAAGGTTCCTGGCAAAGTGCAGATTCAAGTTTGTAAAAATCATGGCCCCCAGGGGTAGGTTTGGGCCACAATAGGGATAAAAGTTTTACATGCAAATATATAGGGAAAATCTTTAAATATGGGCCAAGGTGACTCAGTTGAACGATGTGGCCCATGGGCCTCTTGTTTTTTAACAGTTATAAATTTCCTAGTCCATAAGCTAAGGAAATTAGTGCCGCTTGACTGATCGCACTGTAAAAAATCAAGTGGGGCTCCCTCTTATAAAATGCTGGTAAATAAGTCCAAGCACACTGATCACAAATTAAAAACAATTTTATTTCTACAAGCACCAGCACAAAGCATCTTGCGTGTTTAGTCCGGCCAACGTGTGGTCACATAGATCTGTAATAAACCGTGCAAGACATGGATCCTGTCATTTAATATAAACTACATTTGTGTATTGCAGTGTTGATATTGATAAAAATAGAAGTAAATTAAGAGTTATTCAATAAAAATGATGTTGTGTTGTTTACAATATGATGTACAAATGTTGAGTACGAACAAGTTTCTCGAGTGAAGTTTATATGAAAGCATTATGCAAGGAAGCTAAGTTAAAAGAAAATGTTTATTACATTTCATATTCAGATCATGCAGATAACCAAAGTTCATTAAGATCCTACATTAGTACAGAAAAAAGAGGATAAGAACATGAATAAGTATGGACGTTTAAGATAAACTGTCTTTCAAGTTCTGTCAAGGTATTCAATGCATAACAAATTTCTTTTGTAATAAATGAATTATTATAAAAATATGAAATAAAATTAATCATTTACCACAATCATTTTTAGGAAATAAGATTTTTCTAATTTTCATTAAGGGCGGGTAATGGTTCCAAAAAATTTCCAGTGCAAAAAGGTTGGTTTTCAATCATTTACCAGTCATGTGAATTTGAACTATTTCAATTTTTATCATTATTTAACAATAAACATTTATCACGATTTAAATCGTTCAAAATTGTTCAATCTCCTTTTGTTAGTTCATTGAATACCAGATGAGTCATTAGGCAGTGGGACTAGGTAGGGATTTAATATGGAGTCCAAAATTTTCATGGGACTAAAGAGGTTGAAATATCTTTTAAATGTTTTCTGAATAACAGTAGGAACAAGGTGACAAAGGTGCAAAACATTGTGGCCCATGGGACTCTTGTTATTGTGTATGTCGAGATGAAGTCAGGGGAAGTATTAGTAATATGTTGTTAAAATAAAGTAGATTGGTCTTTTTTTTTTCTCTCAGATTGTGAGATTGGAAGTTTTGAGTGTGACTCAGGTGAATGCGTTGCTGAACACCTTGTCTGTAATGGATTTTCTGATTGTACGGATGCTTCAGATGAAGGATGGCATTGTGGTAAGGAGTAAAATATATATAAATCTGTGGAATTAAGTCCCAGTGATTTGTTTTATGCATGTGCACTTATTTCCTGAGACTCGTATTTTAGCACCTAGAACACCGAAGCAAGAGTACAAAGTTATGGTTGCATTTGATTATGAAATTTTCTATTTATTCATTATTGTACAAGACAGGAGCAACAATTTGAAATAATGCATCATCTCTAATTACCCAATGTAAATCCATAGAGCATATGCATCATCATGCTGGTTTTACACACAATTTTATGATTTGTTTATCTTTGATAATTTGAGATTGAGATATAGTTTCCTTCCAGTAAAAATAAGAAAAAGTAGCATGATTTTGTGATCTGAATTAAAGGCTTATGTAATGGTATGTTTTACAGAAAGTGCATGCATTTCACACCACTGTCAACATCAGTGTGTGGCCTTGCCCTCTGGTGGAGTCTGTAGATGTCGCCCAGGGTATCAAATTTACAAAGATGGAAAATCTTGTATAGGTAGATGCCATGTCAAAAATTCGAACTGTTTCTGTTATGTTTTTAGACAAACCTGAAGATAAATGATCATTTTGTGTGTTTATAATCCTAGATGTAGATGAGTGTGAGGAAAACAATGGCGGCTGTAGTCAGCAGTGTGTTAACACTGAAGGAGACCGAGAATGTCACTGCTCACCAGAATTCATCTCAAACATCACTTCCTGTGTCCCACCAGGTCAGTCATCACACGCAGTAGTTCCTCTGCTTCTCCAAAAAGACTTTGAAACCTTCAATAAATTTTTGTTATAAAATTCTTATATTGAAGGCATTCAGGTGAATATAAAAATGGAAATGGCATATATTATACACCTATTTACCAGCTTTGAGGACAATAGTAAGTTTATTGTCCCCCAAGACAGCAACTATTTCCCGAGGCGCAGCTATTGTCCTCATAGCCAGTAAAAAGGTGTTTTATTATACCAAAGTAGACTTTACTTGTGTCAGACATACCAAAGTGAAGTAAACTATAATTAGAGTTATCGGACTTTGACATCACAGAAAAGAAAACACAGAAAAATATAGCATCCAGTAAATAGGGTCGAGACTATTTCCCTAGGGCAGATTGTTCAGAAACTATTTCACGGCTAGCGTTATCCAGAAGAAATAGCAAATTTATTCACCTAACATTTATAGAGCAAAAACATTCTGAGGTATAATATATATACAGTGCTCCCTCGATATATTGCCCACTTTTGTACAGGACGAATTTGGGTAATAAAGCGGGGATGGCATTACAACGAATTAACCATTATGGACAATTCACTGAGCAATCAAAAGAAATTCAATACCATAAAATTATTTGAACTTCACTTTGTATAAGCATTTAAATTATCTTGGGTTCAATACTGCAATTATTGGTAATGAACCTGGCCACTTGCATACCTTGTCCAAACTGTCACACTTCATCGCACCGCTATCAAAGTACTGGTATGATTACCAATGGGTGTTAGGTAATTGGCATTATTATAGAAGGTTAACCCTATAAAATTTGACCATTTGTTTGTAAAAATCAGTGGCATATGGCATTATGTTGGGTTGGCATTATAATGGGGGTATTAATATGGGGGTATTAATATGGGGGGAAATCTGTTCTTTGGGATTTTCAGGCAATAAGCGGGGATGTCATTATAACGGGGGGCAATATATCGAGGGAGCACTGTATATATATTGTCAAAACTCCCATAGCGACCCACTGTATTAAGTGACTCACTGTCGTATGTGATCATAAAAAGTTCCCCCAAGACGTTACCCAATATATTGTACCTGCATTAAACGACCACCTGTCTGATGCGACCAACGACCATGATTTTTACAACCTTTTCTTGTAATTTCACAAAATTTTACCTTTATTTAACGACTACATTTTTCGATTACATCACGATTCCTACTTTCGATTTCGGTTCAGAACGACTATTTTGGGAATTATCGCCCCAAACACTTTCGTTTTAAAACGAACAGTTTGACAGTGTTCTTGTTTAGTCGGCCCTCTGAATCAATTATTATACCCAAGCTGTCAAGGTGTGAATTTCGACAAACTTTAAGAACTGCAGGGTACTAGATCAGAAATGATAAATCTACCACTTGTTATACCATTATGTTCAACAGAGTGAAAAATTGACCCAATTGCGATATAAATTGGGTAAATATTGTGCTTAGGACTGAAAATTTAAATGGAGTATTCGCGATTTTCCTGCATGAGATACTCGAGGTTTCCAGAATCCTGGGGGAACTAGCGGCTCACTTTGACATATCCTGAGTATTTGACACATCTGAGTTCAAGAAAAATGCCTGCATTAGTTCATTGCTTAAAAGATTTGCTGTGCACAATGGATATTGTGATTTATTTAATGTCTTTCAAATTGAATAACATATTTCCAACATTTATTTTACAAACGGAGACGCAATACTTCATCACTAGCTTTCTTACCACCAGACAAGCATGGCATTGTTTTTAGTTTATACAAGTAGACTATACATAAATACTCTTTACAACAAAATGTTTATCAGTTTTGGAAAATTACATGCAGTTCATAAATGAGATTTAAATCTCATGTAAATTACTAAATGTGTAATATGATATGCATGCCAATTTTATAATTTTTACACAGATTAAATGTAATTTTTGAGGAATAATAAATTATGATACAACACTGTGACTTTGTTTTCTAGATTTTTAACTACAGTGTATTATTAATTTTATTTTACAACTATTAAAACCATACATGTACTTGATATTCTAAAGGATAAATTCCAAATGCATGTAAAGTTACTTTCTCCATTGTACAAACTATTTCTGTATATTATTTGTGAAATGTTATGCATTAACTGCGGAAATTAGGCAATCTGTATTAAGAGACCACCTGTTATATGTGACCTTTTTTCCATTCTCCATTGGATGGTCTCTTAAAACGGGTTTGACTGTATTACACGTACCTTTAGATCAAAGTAGGCTGGATTTTATAATTATATTCATTGCATCTCTTTCATTGATGTGATGGTTTTTGTGAAGATTTGCTCTTTCTATAAATAGATCCCAAGCCATACTTCTTGTTCTTGGAGCAAGGTTCCCTAACCAGGTATGACTTAAACAGTGGAGGAGACTATGTGACTATTGGTTTTCCCGACACGTTTCTGGCTTTTGATGTTGTCATGTCTAGTGGTGATATCATTGGAATAACTTCCACAAATCCAGAGGTATGTCTTCCCTTGTGTATAATCACGCATAACTTGTAACCGTAATTCTGATCTTGAAATGTTTTATATTTGAATATATATATCTAGTTTATCAAATTCATCATTCAGTAGCTGTGGTCTGCATTGACTGCCGATTTATTGAAGGAATAAATTTGCGACACTCTACACCAGCATACTTCATGCAGCGCTTCATGAAAAGTATGCTCGCATGAAGCGTTGCTGTTTATGCCCTCATGTTTTTAAAAATGAAATTTACTTTTTATAGTTACATTTTACTTTCATTTCTGTCAGATGATTCAATTCCCGGCCATTGAAATAGTTGTACTATATTTATAAAGATTCATATGCACATTGTTCACATTCATGACGAAATGGCTATCATTGCAATTGTTAAAGATGACAAAGGCAGAAACATATATTACATTGTGATGAGAAACTACTTCAAGCGATAACTTAGGGTAGCATACTTGTATCTCGGTGTTACTATTTTTATCAGACACTAGTGAGAACAAATCAGATTGATCAGAGGAAAGAGGTACTACTGAGCATGCTCAGAAGAGTCGTCAATGTGGCCTATGATTGGCTGGGCAAAAACCTGTATCTTTCTGACATTGCAAAACCAGCACTAATAGTATGCCCAATAGATCTTATGAAGGATGGATGTCTGTCACTGCTTCATGAAAAAACGGGGAGTGTTGCTCTTCATCCAATGAAAGGGTAACGTATTCTGTCAAGGAAACTTATTGCCACTCAAAAAAAAAATGGATTGAATACGTGTATTGTATAGCAGAAAATTTTCTCCTCCTGTAATTGTTGTCCAAATTTAACGTATTTTACAGAAAATATCCTGCATAAGTTAGCTGTAGATTTCTGGGGAAATTTATTTTTGGATAGGCCAGAAAGCTACAGATCCACCCCCTTATAAATAATTTGATTTACAGCTCAGCTTCTTGTGCACAATTCAGCTCTTATAGATAACTTTTTCAGAAATTTAGCATAGAAAATTCCAGACATTTTCCCACTACACTTGTATCAAGACATACTTTCAAATATCTATTAAAACCATATTCAAACTGAAAACAAACTGCTTTAGTAAAGTTCACGTTTACAGAGCCAATTGCTAGCTAGATTACCAATATAAGACCTGAATGGTATGCAGAACAGTTTGCAATGTTTTTATAGGGGTGGATCTGTAGCTCTCTGTTCCTTCTATCTTCTTTTTCCCCAGAGAGCTACATTTCTGCAGCTAGCTATAAGTTCATCCAAAGATGTCTGTAAGTGTTCAATTTTAATTTAATTGCTCCAATTTTGAATTTCCTAAAGGGGACAAGAATATAAATGGGATGAACATGTTTCTGTATATACTAGAAACATAACAACCCAAGAACATTGAGTTTTGTTTTGTACTGAGCAAGTACCATTACATATACATTTACTTTCATTGTTTTTTAAAGTCTCGGAAACTCTTTTCAAGTTTGTATTGAAGATGGAAATGTTGATCCCTGGGTGGAGGATGGGGCCACAATAGAGGATCATTCATTCAGATGATATTTTCAGATTGTTGTTTTGGCTGGGTGATGATTCAATCCAGATGAGCACAATGTCTGGACATAAGAGGAGGCGTATAGTGGAGTTTGACTTCGCTCTGATGAGCAGCAGCCTCGTTCTGGATCAGTTTTCAGACAGGCTCTACTGGATTGATCACATGCAGGGTGTCATTGAGAGCTGCAATACTGATGGAAGTTACAGGTACTCGAGATTTTATTATTATTTCATCATTAGTTATTAATGTATATAATAATAAAACTGTAGATGAGTGATTATATGCCTTACTCTGTTACAAAATACATCGGGGATGATGCAATGTATTTATAGATACCAGTAAGTAAAATTGCTGAACAGTTCTTCTTTGCTGTGCTTTTTTTATCTGTTTTGCTGGATTGCAAAAATTCAGTATACAAATTTTACAGTGTCTTTCATATGTTGAACCTCAACAATTTACATTTAGTTTGGCTCATTTTAGTTTAAGTACATGACCTATTTTAGTTTAAGTATATGACCTGCAATTTCAAAGTTTGCCGATAGTATAACCTTGTATTTACATTTTACAATGTCTTTGTCCGTGATGTCTCTATGAAATAGCAATTGTATATATATCTTCTGTGGATTACACACCTTTAACAATTGGGGAAAATTGGTGTGAAAAAAGCAGATGCACGCAGTGAAACAACTTATTCCAGAATTGTTTTTGTTTTCTTACACAAATATGTTTTTATGAATTTATAATTTGCGTAGGTAATAAATTACCAATTCGAGACGTAAATACCTGTGTTTTATTTATAAATACCTGTGTTTTATTTATCACAGATTAAGATATGTGTCATATTACAGCAAATTACAAAAGACCAGTTGAGTTTTCAATTGCCTGCTGGATTGATCAACAGACTTTACAATTTGGTCAGCAAAGTATAACATTTGGTCTGAATTTAGGTCACAAAGTTACTCAGGTATGACAAAGAATTGACAGCTTTTTTTTCTCAGTGTGAGTGACAACCCCGTAAATAAGACAATTTCTTTTCCATTTCTAAAATATCTCCCCATCTTATTTTTTTCCATGGTTATAAGCTGAATAGGTGTTGTAAAATTCCCAAAGGTAGATGTGCACTAACCAACCCTAAAAACTATAAATAGAATAGAAGATTGAACCTAAATGGTTTAGCTAGAATAACAAAAATTCTATTGGTCAGAAACAGTAACAATAGAAGAGTATTCTGGAAGTTTTCTTTGTGTGATAAGAATGGAATGACCTCAAATATAGATTGACAAACAGATGAATGGTACATGTACATGTGGACACTGTGAGATGTCTAATGAATTTTTGTTAAGTGAAATTGATAAGAGTTTAGTAAAGTTCAATTTAATCATTAATCAAAAAAATTGTATTTGAGAGAGAGAGAGAGAGAGAATACACCCTTTTCTTTACTTAAAGTAATCAAAAGTATTTTTGAAAGAAAAATATAACTCAAATTTGATTTTATTCCAAATTTATTGATTTAGAAACACTTGAAATAATGTTTCAAATTAGAGAGAGAGATAGAGTGCACCTTTACTTAAACAAGTTAAAGTAATCAAATGTACAGACCCTGAAACGTGCTACTACACCAGTTGCACGGTACGGTTCGGTACGCTTTATGAACGGTACGGTTCGTTTTCTGAACGGTACGGTTAGTTTCTTGCACGGTACGGTACGCTTCTTGAACGGTACGGTTCCCCTTAGAAAAAAGAATGGCATTAAATTTCCATTACTTTTGTAGTTTTATTCTGACCATTGAAAGAACAGTGTTATACCAGTATCACAAATTCAAATAAAACTAGCAATACAATTCTAACCTAGAAAAAGCATTGATTTTCCAGTTTTCATTGAAAATGCAGTGAAACTCCATTGAGACTCAATTGAAACCTCATTGAAATACGCGAATTATGTAAATGAGCTTGAGCCAGTGATTTTCCAGTTTTCATTGAAAATGCAGTGAAACTCCATTGAGACTCAATTGAAACTTCATTGAAATAAGCGAAATATGTAAATGAGCTTGAGCCAGTTAAATGACATCAAAATTAACTGTAAAATCAGTGGAAAAATAAATAATAGCTCATAAATATACATAAAAAATCCATTGAAAAATCTTTTCTTTTTTTTTTTTAATTATTTACTATTAACAGGAAAACTGCTTAATGAAATTTTGTTGACAATGTAATTAATACAAATATAACAATAAAGAAAAATAGAATCAATTTTTTGTTTTCACAACCCACTACAAGTCAAATTATTTTGTACTTGGCATTTGAAATACCAATAAAACAAATTTCCACATGTGTGTAAACTCATGTTCTATGCAAACTCATGAATTGTACAAAATAGAATGAAGCAAAAAACACATACATAGAAAGTTGAAAAGCAAATGGTACATGATCAGGTAAATGCACATTCTTTTTGCTGCTTATTCTACAACATTGTTTAAAAAATATAAAACTGGACTTGAACATTCAACAGTTGATCACTGCCATCAACAAAATGATGAAAGCATACATCAAAATGTATTATGTCATAAATACAATTTTCTTTCACATTTTTTTGGTGTATTCCTCTAAAGCCTGTTTCTTCAAGTTTATGTCCGTTTCCCGTTGCCCGACCGACCTGGACTCAAAACCCCCGACTGCTTTTAAATTCCGGAACAAAAATTGTTTCTGGTCCAATCTGGATCTTACTATGCCCGAAATGTCTGCTTCCATTGGAGCAACAAGCACGAGTGTGCTACAGTTAACATTTAAGAAATGTCGGCACAACAAGGAAAAGTCCATTGTGCAGATTTCATGTCTAGTACACGTCCTTTAAATTCAATGTAACACTGAATCAATCAATTACGGGCTTCTGGCAATGTCCAGGCATTTTCTTTTTATGAGGGGTGTGGCATCACATTTGAACTGCTTTTGTAAGTATTCTGTAAAATAAAAAGGTTTCGTTTAAGTTTAATGAATTAGTGATAACGAGATCTTCAAGCTGTAGTGAACTGCAGTAATTACTTCACACACACACACACACACACACATATATATATATACTAGTTATCAAGACAACTGACAGTGCCTCTAGGGGCCATATATATATATATATATATATATATATTATTATTTATTATTTTATTCATTTATAAAGCTCAAAATTACATATAGTTTCTATGCGCTGTGCAATGCTTGTGCTAATAATCAATGATAATATACTAATAAAAGACCTACAAGAGCTATAAAGGAAATGATAAAACAATAGAAAGAATTTAAATAAAACATGGTAGTAAAATGACAGTGGTTGACTTCGACTTGACAAGATACAATATAGTAAATCCATGAACAGATCAGATATTTCATGTGTATTATTGTTATATTAATAGCTTAATAAATTCTAAAGGGGAAAAGCTTATCAATTGACTTAAGGGCAAAATTTGTAAAATACTATAGAACTTATCGGTGAAGAAACTTTTTTAAAATGCAGCCTGTCCAAAGACAACAACTGTATCTCAAATTGTGTCAATATCCCAAATTTAATATTGAATATGATTTAGGATTCATAGTCTACTATACCTTGAATTAGCTGTATAGTATTGACGATCTCAAATCCTATTGCTGTCGAGTGTGCTACCAGATATGTCGGAGTAAAATAATGCAGCAACAAGTCCAAGTCCGGCGCCGCCTGGTAATCTTGCTCGCATCTATTAACAGGTTGTAGGATTCATCAAGCTTAATCTACAAAAATAAGAAATAAAATAAAATAAAAGAATCATAAGACGAGTATTTTTCCCCACATTTATGTAATATGTAGAAATAAAATTGTAGTCAGGGCAGTCTAGAAATATATTATGTATATTGCACATTGTGATGTTTCATAAAATCTAAATTGTCAATGTTATTTACCGTGGTCGTTCCAGAAATCAGGTGGGACATTTCCACTGTCATATTAGTTAAATCATACCGGGCCACGTGTTGTGTTTTGCCAAAATTGGGTTGCATTCCTGTCGCTTCGATCGCGAAGAGCTTAGTGTTGTTATTTATATTGTACACCCTTACAGATAAAACTGCCCACTCCTAAGATCTAATTAAGAAACACACCTTTAATCTCGATATTTTCGTCTAACGACATCCATGTAAATCATCGCAGTGAATTGAAATCTGCGCTATGTTTTTACTATATGGAGTCGTCACCATTGCCGGTGAAGGGCTGCAAAATTTAGGCCCCCGCACTATAATTTATTGTATAGTCTATATAGAGAAGGATCAAATTCGTGACAGGCCCATGTGATTGTGCTTGAAATTTATACGAAAGAAATGCTTACCTTTGTTCACACACATCGTAGTCGACATCGCGTCTCTGAATCCAACTCTCCCGCCCCGCGCATCATCAAGTAGCTACATTTTGTCACAGTCTCTATACAACAAGTTGAAAGTTGTGAATGTTTGTTTGCATTTTCCAACCGATTCACTTCTTAGAATGGACCACTTCTATTTTCCTGTCATCGGTATAATATATCGCTGCAAACATATGTTGATCAAATATATTCACTCGTCCAACACTCCGCGTTGAAAGAAATTCAAATGCCTTAAATGACGTCATGTGGAGTCTGCGCGAGCATCCTGAAGAAGCGAGAGGATCAAGGGCGGATCCAGGAATCGTGTCGAAAGAAACAGCCGATTTACCGATATCTATTTAATCTACTGTTTTTTCAGAGGGGGGACCTACAAGATTTTAATATTTTCGATATCGACTTCTTTGAAAATCATATAGCGTGTGTTTAAGAGAGAGAGAGAGAGAGAGAGAGAGAGAGAGAGAGAGAGAGAGAGAGAGAGAGTCATTTAATACATGGGGCCAATACTCATAACCTCTACCTAATCTTCCCACTCACTACTACAAAAATAAAAAAGAGTGGCCGGGGGAGGGAGGGAGCCACCCATTATAAAGTACGTTGCATTTTGGGGGGGGGGGGGGTTTACTACGTTGATACGCAGCATCATTT
The DNA here is from genome assembly GCF_947568905.1 of Ostrea edulis. Taxonomy (NCBI): domain Eukaryota; kingdom Metazoa; phylum Mollusca; class Bivalvia; order Ostreida; family Ostreidae; genus Ostrea; species Ostrea edulis. The sequence continues at coordinate 100,350,134 of NC_079165.1, read as the reverse complement.
TAAATGAAGGGGGGAGGGGGGGTTGCCGTGTTTTTGAGAATTATTAACTAGGATTTTTAAAACTTTTTTTTATGGGGGGGGGGGGGGGGGGGGGGGTTAGTTATTTTGGAGTCAATATTCATAACTTCAAAAACTTTTACTTACATAAGGTATATGTTCCGAGTGACCTTGACCTTTCCAAAATGACCTTGGTCCAAAAGTCCCTGTCTCAGGGAAAATTTGTGATCAATTATATCAATATCAATTTCAGATGAAAGGTTTAGAGGATGGAAACTTTTATATAACTTTTAGATTGACTAGACTAAGATATGCTTCACCATTGAAAACAGAAAAACTGTAATAGAAATTAACTGGTGTAACAATGTATATTTATAGCATTGATTATCAAGTTTTAAGAAAAACTTGTGTTTCACTGGTAAATTTAAGGTATTGAAAGTACATTTATCCAAAAACAGGTATTTCAATGGTCATGAAATAACTGTTCTAATGAGCCCCAAAAGCAAATCACTGATAAAATACTGGTATTTCAATGATAACTGCTATTTCAATTGATTTTCAATTTTATTTCAATGGAAAATTTCCAGTTATTTTGGCTAAGGGTCGCTTCTTGCACGGTACGGTTTGCTAAAAATAGCTGCACGCTTTGTGAACGGTTTGCACGTTTTATTAATGAGGTGGGCGTGGCCTGAACGCTTTGACTTCGTATAAATTGTACGTTTCGATAGTTTGTTTTCACTCGATCGGTCTTATTCGGCTCTTTGATTATCGGCTGCAGGATTTGTGGTTGTGTTAGAGTGTGCACATGGGGAAATGAGACGTTATTTTTGATTGCTACGATGGAATAATTCCATATTGATAACGTACATAAAAGTTATGAATAAAAGTTTTTAGAATTTGCTTAAGTCTAAGTCTTAATGGTTGTTATTACGTTTCAATTTGTTTTTCATTTCTCATCAGACATTTATTAATTTACGATTTTATAAAAAGTTGTTACATGAACTGCTCCCCGACATGGGCGTGCGTAAGTGTAAAAACAAAGCGTATTAAGTTTCCGGATATAAATTACAGTGCCTAAATTGGAAAAGTTTTTAAAAAGAAGTGAATTTTGTTTTGAATACACTAAAGTCGCAAATGACACAATGATTATTTTGCACTTCACATTTGTTGTGATTTATCATCGGCATTATGAAAGATCCAGGATATCTGCACGTGAAGTTTGTACGTCCTTTTTTGTCAGCATTCAGTCATTCATAATTAATAATGTTAGATATCTGTTGCATTTGTCTTTGAATCAAATAAAATGATGATAATACATATATATTCCTATCCTTTATCACGCGAAGTCCGATTTTCATTTCCCTGACTTTATTTTTGATCACTGAAAATTGAATTAAAAAAAATTAACAGAAAAGTAAGGCAAGTGTATAGTTTGCAATAAAAATGTTTCATATACCTTTTCTATATATTGTTGAAATACTTTCCCATCGGGCGCCATTGTGAAAATAATATACTGTGGCTGAAAAAGTGGGTCACGTGACATAAATTGCACGCTTTCTGCACGATACGGTACGCTTTCGGGCTTTTGGGGGGCGGGATTTGCATAATATTATCCTGCACGCTTTCTGCACGGTACGGTATGCTTTTTGAACGATACGGTTCGTTTCTTGAACGGGACGGTACGTTTCTTGAACGGTACGGTTCGTTTTTTGCACGGTACGGTACGTTTCTTGAACGGTACGGTTCGTTTCTTGCACGGAACGGTTCGGTTCATTTTTAAGGTGTAGTAGCACGTTTCAGGGTCTGTATATCTGAGAGAGAAATATATTCAATTTGATTTAAGACACTGAAATCAACTCAGATTTTCCTGTAAAAGCAATTTACCCTTGAGTAACTTTGTGACCTAAATTCAGACCAAATGTGATTCTTAGCTGACCAAATTGTAAAGTCTATTGATCAATCCAGCAGGCAATTGAAAACTCAACCGGTCTTTTGTAATTCGCTGTATATATACACACAACATATTTGAGGTGGCGGGCGGGGCTTGCATACACTCAATTTTGATCTATGACTGAAAATTAGAATTCCAATCATTAAAAACTGTAGGGATATACAAATCATTGATAATGTAAATACAAGTTAAGTACATACAGTAAAATATCCGTATCTCAAATATGGTTTATCTCGAATACCCCGCTTGAGTCAAAGTTGACCGCTGGTTCCGGCCATTTTCCCTATATAAATGATTTTTAAAAATTCTGATATTTCGAACACGGTAATCTCGAATACTCCGCTTATGTCGAAGTATTTTAAAGGTCCCATATCCTAAATTCACCTCTCGAAGTGCAGTCAATTTTCTGCTCTGCTTACCATACCTGGCGTCGTTAAGTCACACATTCACACCCACGGCTACATCAATTATAATTAATGACCGCTAATCCATGCTCGCCTTTTCCGAGTAGACCCAGGTCGCAATAAATGATTCAACAGCTTGGGTGATTAGTGAAGCCTTCCAGCATTACGGCTAAAGTTCACTAACACACCTGATTCCAGGGATGGTGTTTTGAATGACACACGCTCTATCATTAGCATGTGGGTTAGATAAACGCACAAAATCGTTGAAGTACGCTTGAAGGTAATGCTCTTAATAACGATAACGCATTTAATAATATACGCTTTATTAAAACTAGTACAGAGAAAACACGAAAATTTATTTAATAAAGATTTAAAAGTTTTTTGTTTTTTTTAATCCGTCTTTTTTGTTTCTTACACGATAGGTTCTTTCATTACAACACAAAAACTACATCCCAGTCGAGCCTGGACATCCCTTACCAAAATATAAGCCCTCTGGCACACAGTTGCTGCAAATTTGCAGCGCATTTGCGGCAAGTTTGCCGCAACTAGTTGCGGCACATTTGCCGCAAGTATACTTTTCGTATGCAAATTTTTCCTCTGGCACACAGTTTGTGGTACAGTTGCGGCACACACTTGCTGCACACTTCTGGCACAGTGTGCGGCATATTTGCCGCAAGTATACTTTTCGTATGCAAATTTTTCTCTGGCACACAGTTTGCGGCAAACTTGCGGCACACTCTTGCTGCACACTACTGGCACACAGTTTGCAGCAAACTTGCGGCACACTTCTGACGCTGTCTGCTCGAAATTAAGGGATCCTATATAAACTGTCATATTACAAAACAAAAACACAATAATAATTCAATTAATATAATTTCAAGAACAATGAGTGACATATCAAGTAATTAACATATATTCAAAATTACTAATTTAAAAAAAAGAGATTCAAAAACAGAAATGACCAGTTCTTGTAAAATATGTTATCTATCATAGGAACAACAGTAGAAACATACTGGAAAAATGACAGAAAAATGACAAATTAAAGGTAGAATTTTTCAACAACAAAAAAAAAAAAAAAAAAAAGAGAAGCATTTTTAAAATGTTAACATGCATCTTCAATGTTTTTATAACATCTATAATGTACAGGGTCTGGAAAATGTTAAGTAAAAGCTGAGTTGGTTACATAAAGTACCATGCTTAAAAAATGACGAAGTTCAACTTCACCATGTACATGTAAATTTTTTAAAGAATACCTGATCACTTCCGAAAAGACACATGCACATTTCCAATGCTTCCATAACAGCTGTTCAAGGTCTGAAGAATGTCAAATAAATGCTGTAAGAGGAGTTGATTACAAAAAATAGGTACCATCTATCTGTCTATTCAGGAAATGCTTTAAAAAAAATGACAAAGTTCAACTATATGTAATTTTTTTGAAAAAAGTCTGATCACTTTCAAAAAGACACATGCACATCTTCAATGTGTCCATAACTACTGTACAAACTTTGAGGAATATCAATTTAGATGTGCACGAGTTGATCACACAAAATAGGTACCATCTATTCAAGAAATGCATATAAAATGACCAAGTTCAACTACACGTAATTTAAAAAAAAAAAAGTCTAATCATTTTCAAAAAGACGCATGCACATCTTCAATGTGTTCATAACAACTGTACAAAGTTTAAGGAATGTCAAGTTAGAGGTGCATGAGGATTTGATTACACAAAATAGTTACCATCTATTCAAAAAATGCTTTAAAATGACTTAAGTTCAACTACATGTACATTTTTTATTTAAAATGTCTGATCACTTTAAAAAACACATGCACATTTTCAATGTATTCATAACAACTGTACACAGTTTGAGGAATGTCAAATTAGAGGTATACGTGGAGTTGATTACACAGAATAGGTACTGTCGATTAAAGAAATGCTTAAAAAATGACGAAGTTTAACTACATGTAAATTTTTCAAAAAATGTCTGATCACTTTCAAAAAGGTACACGCACATCTTCAATGTAATCCTAACACCTGTACAAAGTTTGAGGAACATCAAGTGAGAGGTGTGAAAGGAGTTGATTATACAAAGTAGGTACTATTACACGGACGCTATTGTCGCTTGCCCACCAGTCATTCACCATTTTATAAACTGTTTGCAATTTGTGTAACCCGACCAAAAATATAAAATATAATTATAACAAGATGTGAGAGAAACTTAAACATGTTAAAGAAACTGCAACAGCTTCTAATCCACAAATATTGCATTGTGCAATGTTAAAAAGTTCTCGGTGAAGTCCCACCCTGGCCATGAGAGTACATTTTATTTGGAAACTGCTGCATAAATAATTTCTTTCAAGATCCAAGAGAAAAATATCAACCCACTGTGGCACTTTTCTGGCCTAAGGTCAGGTTGTGATTTAAATAGATTTGTGAATTTTGGCCGTTTTAGATCAATCATGTCAAATGAAAGTTTTTAAAAAAAAAATAAAATCCTTATTAAACTAGCAAGTGCTATACAAATGATGCTATAAATGCTAGAATTGTATATACAATTAAGACAAAGGAGTTGACATGATCTTAAGGACATGTAATTAAAAAGGTCAGGTCTATCATTTGCATAACATGACTATGTGCATCAATAACAGGTTTCGGCAACATTTGCAGAAAAGAATGAAATATATTCAAAATTCACACATGTAAACTATGCACTTTTCCTCAGAAAAATCTGGAGACAATCTACATGAATTTTAAAGTCAGTACTATGAAGGACTTTATATTCTGATAAATTAATACAGACTTGTGAGCACTTATTAGGGAGAACACTGTAAACATTTACACAAGTTTCTCCATCATAGATGAATGGGAGAATAATAGGACTATCTCCATGCTGTCTGCGCCTTAGAATCAAAAACATGATTGAATTCTGGACCTTCTTCTAATCTTCCACTTGTTCAGTACTTGGTCATCACAATCACATATTGTCCGCAACAACTCTACTGTCCCATCCATTTGTTGTGATAAACTGTAAATAGTTTTTCGGTTAAGACAGAGTGCCTTTACTCACAAATACATGTAGCAGTCTCATCAGATTCACTTGGCAAGTGTATATAAATTGAAATGTCATTCTATTTTTAAAAACTAAATAACACTAAGTAACTTCATTAGTGATTTATACACATTAATCCAGGCCTGCATGTTGGAACTCTCAGATATGGCAAGTTGAAGACAGCCTATCAACACACCATCACAACTTCTGTATCTTCACGACTATCATGAAATATATTCTGAAAAAGATGTAAAATTGTAAATAATTACGAGATACCATTGGCCTTCCTATATACAAGTTTGCAAGGCGTCTAACATAGGAGGAATCATTCAGGGGTGTGTACATGTAATTACCGTCGCCCGACACCTGGGGCCACCGATTTTCAAAGCTGAGAAATAATCAATGTTGCATTATAGCCCATTGGGCTAATAAATGCAATATTTGATGTACAACTGTTAATATCATGCTGACCAGACTTTACGTACAAATTCACTTTATTGCCAAGACAAGATCTTCAATCCATTTTAATAACGTATATGCATTGATGGGAGTGACAAAATTGAGATTCTGGAGGTCACATCCCTGATCATAATGCAGTTTAACTTTTCTAACTGGACATCTGGGTTAAAATCATAAGCATTTAAATAAAAAAAAATCAACCATTCATTAAAAAACACCATTTACTGAATAAACTATTCAGTTTTGCAAATATAACCCGAGTAGAAAGTAAACAAAAAATAGCATAATTATTACGGAAATAGGCCTAATTATTTGTTTGTTTTTCGGCCTTTTCCCCTCTCTCTCCATTTTTTTTAAGTGCCTATATGGTACTGTCCAAATGTATAAGAAGAAAAAAATCCACGATGGCTACGGTAATGCAACTAGAAGGAGTCTAATCTCATACAAAGGAAATTTTAAAAAAATAAATTCCACATAATTTCAAAGAATTGAATGAAGCATGTAAATTTATAAACGTAAACACTGAGTGACTGACTTGCAAGATTTGACGCAACAACATACAATGAGCGATGGTCAGTTTCGTTTTGAACAATATATTAGAGAGTTTATAACTATAAAATACACAGTAAATCACTTACTCAATGATTGGAAGATTCTCCTCAGAATATCTGCATCAACTCCTGTTCTCGATTCATGTTCAAGATGTTTACCGGTATCACATCATGGCGTCTGTTGATATCAACTTTCGCGCTCAGCATATAATATTGAGTGAATCCCACACCCGACGCATTGAACCCGATCTCTATTTGCGATGCATAGAGACGTAAAGCCCCATGAAGACCTACTTTGGTATACAGCTTAGATTATTTTAACTTAGTATCAATTAGCATTCCACAAACCAGAATAACGTACCTGGATAAAATCCTGATATGTAAATTATACGATATAAAGGTGAATTTTTACCACTCTCATTTGATTAATTTCAACTCACAAACCCAGTTTCTGAATTGTAATCAACAGATATACATGTAAATAAAAAAAAGAAAAGAAACCTCTCTCTCTCTCTCTCTCTCTCTCTCTCTCTCTCTCTCTCCATTTATTTAGATATAGATATTTTTTCTTCACTTTTTTTTTCCTAATTAGATTAAAATTCAGATACCTGTGCACTTACATCTTATTTTAAAGGGGCATTAGCTGTGAAAGTGATGACAACCATTTTCTTTTTTTCTCCTCAAAATCTCTCGATGATATTGAAATACATATTGATGACTACTAAAAACATTTATTTTTTATTATGTACAAAAACAAGAGAATTAACCCTAATAAAACTACGTTAGATAACCACTTTTAATGTAAAGAAATATATACGGAAGAAGTATTCACTGCACCCAAATCAAATCATTTCTCAAATAAAAACAAAAAACAGCATTTACATTTTGCTGACAGCATGCAAAGGTAACTAGAGAATAATTATACTGTCTTGCAAGACAATAATATTCAATCACCAAAATCACATAATCATTATCAAGAGGTTTAAAGGTGTTTGAAATAATTAAATACAAGTGTAATTATTACTTTAATATATAATAACTATTATAGGGCAACTTTCATTGAATTCAATATTTGGTGACAAAATGACCGCTAATTCCCATTAAGACAAGAAGGTGGATGGAAGGGGTGCGAGAAATGTTGCATATATGTTCTATTATAGAAAATGTTGTGATGGATATATTGAAATGGCTCTTTTATTCTAAATATTCAAGAAAAGTCGTGAACTTTGGTGCCCTTGCTGTTTCAGTTCTAAAATTTTAAGAAAAAAGTTGTGCACTTCTGGCACACGATTCTGAATACCAAAGAAAAAGTTGTGGTGCACTTCTGGCACACAGTTTTGATTCTGAATACCAAAGAAAAAGTTGTGGTGCACTTCTGGCACACAGTTTTGATTCTGAATACCAAAGAAAAAGTTGTGGTGCACTTCTGGCACACTGTATCGTTTAGGAAAAGTTGTGGTGCACTTCTGGCACACTGTGCCACTAGTGGCACACTGTGTGCTGCTAGTGGCACACTGTATGCCGCTAGCGGCATTAGCTGCACACTTCTGGCAAACAGCTCTGGCACACTGATTTGTTTGCCGCAAACTTGTGGCAAATTTGCAGCAAACTTTACATTTTGGTAAGGGATCAGTAAACTTAAAGTAAGCATACAGGCACGATCATTTTAATTTTGAAACACATTGTGAATTCAATTGGATGTTTATATATATTAAAAAAAAACGAAATATTAAAAAAACCGAAATGTTTGTCTTTGAAATTCCACAATATTAATTTATCAACTTGTATTAAACTATAAGAAACGGCAACAGGGTTTTTGTTTATAATGCAAGTCCCATACTATGCATCAAATATCCTCCTTCAAAAAAAAAAAATATCCAAGATCGATTTTGGATATCTCGAACCCCCAGATATCTCGAAGTTTTTTTTGAGGTCCCTCGGACTTCGAGATAGAGATATTTTACTGTATATGCAAACTTAATTGACACCTGATGTAGTTTTTGCGATACATGCATTAGCAAACTTTTTGTAAATCAGTAGTAAGCTGGCTATTTCCAAGCAATATGGATGTATTTTGAAGACAAAGAATGGGATGGATATTTCCTTATGTAGCCATAGATTTCGCCATTTCTTATTCAAGTGCTTTTCAAATTAAAATTTGAATTTGCTGACACAGCAAAAGGTCACTGCACTTTCTGATATAAGACATGATGCAATGTTAAAGAAAATTTTGCAATGTTTTATAACCAATTTTAATAATTTGCATATGTTTGCTATGCATTCACATGGCAGAAAACAAAGCAGGAATAAATTTGCACCTAGTTTGAATAGATGCATATTTTGCACCAGAAGTACTTGAGTGCAAATCTTTCTCCCCCACCCCCCCCACCCCCATTCACATGGACCAAAATACACCTGGGTACAAACTTTGGGTACATGTAAACTTTGCACACCATGTGTAAAAAAGTGCATAAAGAAAGATCTGAACATGTAATTTTATACATATGATTTTATATATATATATATATACACTGTATATATATATATATATATATATTTATATACCATTGACTTATCATCATAAACCAAACAAGACTGGACATTTATTCCTTACTTATCAAAGTTATGTTTCTTTGGCCTCTACTGCACAATGTTAAACCCAACTTTTCCCTTCTGTATGCTGCCAACTGCCTGAGCCTGTTGCTGGAATGTACATGTCATTCAGATTTTCCAAAATTTCACATTTTTAACGACAGCAGGTAATTGTTTTATTCACAGGAGGATCATTCTTTCCCAGCATTCACAGGGAATATACATGAGTTTCCTCTCCGTTAATGTATTTGGAGATCACCTATACTTCACTGATGAAAAAACTCAGTCTCTCTACAGATACAACCGTCTCACAGGTCATAAAACCGTACTGACCCAGCACCTCTACTTTTCTCTCCAAGTGAAGGTCATTCAGCCGTTGCTTCAGAGTCCAGGTGAGGCTACAAAGTCATAAACTGTGGCTGTCTGATGATGATACTTATTTGCTACAGCTCTACATGGTTAAATCTTCCAAGTACATTTATATTTCAAAACTTTTATAACACTTTTAGCTCACCTGAGCTGAAAGATCAAGTGAGCTTTTCTGATCGCCAGTTGTCTGTCCGTCTGTTTGTAAACTTTTTACATTTTCGACTTCTTCTCCAGAACCACTGGGCCAATTATAACCAAACTTGGCCAAAACCATCCTTGGGTGATGGGCTTTCAAGTTTGTTTAAATAAAGCCCCCTTCAAAGGAGAGATAATCACAAAAATAGGGTGGGGTCATTTAAAAATCTTCAAGAACCACTAAGCCAGAAGAGCTGAAATTTACATGAAAGCTTCCTGACATAATGCAGATTCATGTTTGTTAAAATCATGGCCCCTGGGATCAAAGTTTTACTTAAAAATATTTAGGAAAAATCTTTAAATGTCTTCTCAAGAACCACTCAGCCAGAAAAGCTGAGATTTACTTGAAAACTTCTTGATATAGCGCAGATTCAAGTTTGTTAAACTCATGACTCCTAGGGCTAAGATGAGGCCACAATAGGGTATCAAAGTTTTACATACCATTAAATAGATTTTTTTTTTTTTTAAATCTTTTTAAGAACCATTGGGTGAAAGAAATTTACATTTGCATGAAAGCTGACATAGTGCAGATTCAAGTTTGTAAAAATCATGGTCCTCAGGAGTAAGATGGGGTCACAGTAGGGTATTAAAGTTTTTACATACAAATGTATATAGAAAATCATTAAAAATCTTCTGAAGAATCACTGGGCCAGAAAAGTTTACATTTACCTGAAAGCTTCCTGACATAGTGCAGATTCAAGTTTAGTAAAATTATGGCCCCCGGGAGTAGGTTGGGGCCACAATAGGGATCACAGTTTTACAGTCCCTGAAACGTTCTTCTTTCCTACTTGCATGGTGAACGAACGCAGAGTGAACGGTGAACGCAATTTAGTGAACGGTGAGCGAACACAGCGCGCAAAGTGAATGGTGAACGAACGCTGAGCGCACGCTGAACGCAAAATGATATATTTACTCGGAATGTTTCGGATTTTCCCCTGGGATTTTATTTCATAATCAAGTAATAAAATACATGTACATGTATATTTCATCAATTAACAAAAAATCAAATAAACAGGAATCGTGATACAGCATATTTTACAGTTCTGGATATATTCAATGTAATATATTTCATGAAATTATCGCAAATTGTTCATTAATACATGCACCAGTCATACACAAACAAAAACAAATTTGGTATGTACATTGTGTATACCATTACATGTACAGATACATTTAATTCATGGGTACATGTATAATATATAAACAATGTATGTGAAAAGGAAAACACTATAGTCTACATGTGTAGTGACTGAAAAGACTGAACGATGAATGAACAGTGAGCGCACGCTGAACGCTTTGTGAATGGTGAACGAATGATGAGCGCACGCTGAACGCAAAACTGAACGGAGAGCGCATGATGAACGAACAGTGAACGCACGATGAACGAACGGAAAAATGGTAAAGTAGAACGTTTCAGGGACTGTATAAGCAGAAATATGATTGTTTTGCTGTTTTTTGCCACACTCAACAATTTTTCAGTTTCAGATATATATATATATAGGAAAAATCTTTAGATATGAGCCAAGGTGACTCGTGTGAGCAATGTGGCCCATGGGCCTCTTGTTCTGTGATGTAATCTTTAGTTTGCACTGTCCAGTAAATCCACTATCAAATGGTTCTGTGTCCAATAAATTACTTTTAGGTCAGGGATGAAAATTATGCTCAGATCTTTCAGGACCATCTGGGCCTTCAAGTTTAATATTTTAAGGTATTCCATGTATAATGAAAGGACAATGAACAATTTTGAAGGATTTAGATCAACACAAATGTTTATTGTTAAATAATGATGAAAGTGAAGCAGATGAAATTAACATGACTGGTAAATGATTAGAAGCTGACCTTTTTGCACTTAAGACTTTTTAGCTCTTCTGAGCCGAAGGCTCAAAGAGCTAATGCTATGGCCATTTGTGCGGTGTGCGTAAACTTTTTAGAAAAAGGGCTATAACTCAAGAACCCCTTGGCCAATTTTTTTCAAATTTGTTACAGGGTATCATTGGCCCAAGGGCTTTCATACATACTAAATAGAGGGATGTGACCCTTTAACAAGGGGAGATAATCAGGAAAATACAAACAAAAGTAGTGGTTGCTAAAAAAATCTTCTTCTCAAGAACCACTGGGCAGATTATCACCAAACTTACACATAAGGATGAGTATATGTTGTAGATTAAAAATTGTTCAAGGCATCACCCTGGGGCAAAGGGCGTGGTCTCAAGGTCACTTCAAAGTTGACCTAAATTTATATTTCCTTAAATCTTTGATATTTTAGTCATTATAAGGACTAGGATCATCAAATTTTGACAGTTCATGCATCTTAGGACCTTGTGTCAAGTTGTCTCAAAAGTAGGTCATGATGACCTACTTTTTGAATTTTGCAGGTATTTATTTTAAAATTAATTTTGATGCATATCTTGGACACTTTGAAGCCTATGATCATCAAAACTTGTCAGTTGGTGGATCATGGGACCTTGAAATGCGTCAACTGAAAAATAGGTCACCGTGACCTACTTTCTGAATTTTATGGCTTATCATTTATAGATATATTTGAAGTTGTTATTTCAAATACCGAGAGGTTTAGAATCATCAAATCTTGTTAGTTGATGCATCTTGAGGCCTTGAAACATATTTATAAAAAAGTAGGTCACAGTGACCTACTTTTTGAATTTTGCAGATATTCAAATTTCACATTTTCAATTTCAGATGCATATTTTGGGTACTGTAAAACCTAGGATCATCAAACTTTGTCAGTTGATGCATCTTCAGTCTTCGGTTTGTGTCGACCAAAAAGTAGGTCACCGTGACCTACTTTTGGTATTTGACAACTAAATTACTATATTTCAGACACTATTTGACCTACAATCATCAAACTTTGTCAGTTGATGCATCTTGAGTCTTCGGAGTTTATCGACCAAAAAGTAGGTCACTGTGACCTACTTTTGGCATTTGACAGTTATATTTATTTATTTCAGTCACTAATTGACCTACAATCAACAAACTTTGACAGTTGATGCATCTTGAGTCTACGGAGTGTGTCGACCAAAAAGTAGGTCACCTTGACCTACTTTTGGAATTTGACGGCTATATTTATATATTTCAGATACTATTTGACCTACAGTCATCAAACTTTGTCAGTTGATGGGTCTTGCATGTTCGAAGGGTTTCGACCAAAAAGTAGGTCACCTTGACCTACTTTTGGAATTGGACGGCTATATTTATATATTTCAAATACTATTTGACCTACAGTCATTAAAATTTGTCAGTTGTTGGGTATTGCATGTTCAAAGGGTGTCGACCAAAAAGTAGGTCACCTTGACCTACTTTTGGAATTGGATGGCTATATTTATATAATTCAGATACTATTTGACCTACAGTCATCAAACTTTGTCAGTTGATCGGTCTTGCATGTTTGAAGGATGTTGACGAAAAAGTAGGTCACCTTGACCTACTTTTGAAATTTTGACGGCTATATTTATATATTTCAGATACTATTTGACCTACAGTCATCAAACTTTGTCAGTTGATGGGTCTTGCATGTTCGGAGTTCGCTGACTAAAAAGTAGGTCACCATGACCTACGATTGGAATTTGACAGCTATATTTCAATATTCAGATACTAATTGGCTTAAAATCATCAAACTTTGTCAGTTGATATTTCTTGGGTTCTCAAAATGTGTAAACCAAAAAGTAGGTCACATTGACCTACTTTTTTTGAATTCTTAGGATTTAACTAAAGATTTAGAATACTAAGAGGCTAAGAATAGAAATGATGGGGTTGTACAATTTATCAGAAGAGCGATTCTAGGCCCTTGGGCATCTTGTTATAAAAGTTGTCTGCCCTTTGTAAAAATAAGAAAAATCTAATTTTCTAAAAATGTGTGTGGTCAATGATTAATTTTATTTCATATTTTCATTAAGAGGAAGTGTATGTAACTTTCTACCAAGAGATTTGTATGAAAATATAATTTCTTCTTAAAGTTTTGTAATAAAACATGCTTTTCCCATATACCTCAATGTTAAATTCTTGGTGAAATAAATCGAGCAGTAAACAAAATTTTGAAAATTCCTATGGTGGATTATTTTTATTTGATGAACCCTTCAAAATGATACCATGATTACAAAAATTCCACCATCCATTTATTAGATATGAAATATGGTCATTACATTGAATACCTTAAGGCACCCATATTGAAAAAGACCCACATCCAAACTGACATATTGTTTATTATAACCCCCCGAATGAAGTTCCAGAGGGTATATAGGAATCACTCTGTTTGTCTGTGCAGATTCGTGTCCGGGCCATAACTTCTTTGTTCTTTGACATAGGCTTACCATATTTGGCACACAGGTGGATCACCTTGAGACAATGTGTCAAGTACCTTCATGACCTCTATATGACCTTGACCCTTGACCTCAAAGTCAAAATTAAAGGTTTTTTACAATGGATTCGTGTCCGGGCCATAACTTCTTTGTTCTTTGACATAGGCATACCATATTTAACACATGAGTGTATAATCACCATGACACGATGTGTCGGGTACCTTCATGACCTATATGACCTTGAACTTTGACCTCCAGGTCAAAATTGATTATAGGGTTTTGACATAGTCATACCATAAGACATGGGTGTATCACCATGAGACTATGTGTCATGTACATTCATGACCTCTTTATGACCTTGACCTTTGATCTCAAGGTCAAAATTATAGGTTTATGCCATGGATTTGTGTTCGAACTATATCTTCCATTTTCTTCTACAAAGGCATACCATATTTTTACACTCAGGAAAGAGGTAATTTATACCTATTAACAACACCCTTTGGGAGATTGGGATAAGCGGGGGGTAATCTTAGTGAGCATTGCTCACAGTACTGCTTGTTTCTAGTCATATTTTACATGTAAATTAACTTCCTCTGTAATAGATATGTATATCCCCTGGGTTCCACCAATTTTTGTTTTGAACTAACCAGTGTACAAAAATTATTTTTATAATGATATATTGGACCATGGCTGTCTGATAAGTTACCTGTAACTGATAATGCTCGGTGCTTACAGCCTTTGAGCAGGGAGGGATCTTTATTGTGCCACACCTGCTGTGACACGGGCCCTCGGTTTTTGCGGTCTCATCCCCACTAATACTTGGAATACCTCATAACTTTATCTTCGTTATTTCCACCATTGTAGGTTCAAAGTCAACTGTGTGTGCCCAGAAATCCTGTTCACACCTATGTTTGCTGTCACCAGAGGGAGCTGCATGTGCCTGTCCTGATGGATGGGACATTATTAATAACAAGACATGTATAAGTAAGAATGGAATTCTGTCTTATCATGGACAGCACACGAGATGAAATCTATTTTCACTGTCTTGCAGACCTCTTAAATCAAACTGATATCATACTGATTGAGGAAGATACCTTTTAAGTTTATCATTTTAGATAGGTCGTACATGTAATAATCATTAGTTATATCTATGGTAGGTCCTCACATGGCTCTTTCTGCCACTTTGAAGACTACAGAAGGGTCACCCAGGGCATCAACATCGCCTATTCCCCCCAGGGCCAGCTCATCACCTATTCCTACCTCCCAGTGCAACCTCCTGTGTCTCAATGGGGGCACCTGTTCTTACTCACAAGTAAACAACATGGACTACTGCATGTAAGTTACTACATCCAGAAGGAGGGGGGAGGGTGTCCTGTTAAAGTAACGTACTTCTCTTCTAAGATGTTGAATTTATTGTTGGTTGGCTTACATTCTGTTTGATTTATAAATGTTTCTAGTTCCCGGAAATCAAAGATTTGGGGAATACAGTGTTTCTTTTTGTCTCTCTGCAACTTTAAAGGTAGAGAGGTATAGTACTTTTGCTGACGAAATGGCCGACTCAGAAATCTAAAGGGAAAACACCAGTTTCCAATAATAGATTGGCGTGTTATTTTTAAATGTAAGGCCAACGGTTTTAATGTTTTGTTAACCAAGATAAATAACTGCCGCAGTTTAGCATTACTGACATTTATATGAGTCAATCTTTAATCAATAAACCATATTCCTATGTGGAATGACGAACAGTACAATTTTTTCATAGGTGCATTCATATCACACAACAACCCTTTTACACATGGCATTACTTAGCTCGCTGTCTTTTTCTGACATGGCTGCAGCACCTTTAATATATTTCATCAGTTCATTTGCCTTTGGTTGATAATTCGGGTGTTTAGCTTTGGCTAAATATCATATGACAGTTGTTACATTAGTTTTTATGCACCCAAGATCGGGGGCATATTGTTTTTGTCCTGTCTGTCGTTCTGTAATTCTGTCTGAAACTTTAACCTTGCTAATAACTTTTGAACAGTAAGTGATAGAGCTTTGATATTTCACATGAGTATTCCTTGTGACAAGACCTTTCCGTTAGTACTAAACCTTTTGACCTTGACATTGGGGGGGGGGGGGCCTTTGTGCGATTCACAACTTAACACATCTTGCTTTCCCCTCGTACAACTAGTTGTGGGCCAGGATAAGCATTACTAGTGTGTGTGTGGAAGCATGTGGGCAAGATTCAAAGAGTAAAGAGAACCATAAAACTGAAGATGATCTCAGTTTGCATGAGTATTTTAAAACAGAAGTAAGGGGGGTGGAATTAAATTGATACAATTATATGTGCCTTAAATACCACATGGGGATATTTACATTTATGTAATGTAATCAATAGAAAACAACTTAACACTTAAAAAAAATAATAAAATTCGAATTGCGTCATTTCAGGCTGCCGTATATACTTGCCTAAAAGTAAGATTTTTGGGAGTTAAAAATCAAGTAGGGGTTCTGGCCCCAGGGTGGGGCCAAACTTGGTATATAGTTGTAACAGGTTTCTCTTTCCCTTAAGTAATAACAGGAACACCTGTTTGGGTTCTCGACAAGACGTTTATTCAGGAGTTACCATGCAATGCACGAATTGTCCAATGATGAAACCCTATAACAACAATGTTTAACAATTTTAAGTAATATGCTATATAAAACATGAATACTATAATTTCACATAATTACTGATGTACAACCAATATACGATTATAGCATTACATGGGTGATCTATATCAAGGGAGATAACTCTATACCTGTATACATCACATATTAAATCTCCCAAGTCCTATAGACGTTAACTTCATCATAAAACTTTACAATAATTATCATTATAATATGTATTAACATTATTAATTATTGAATTAAATAAAAACCATATGGTGAGCATACCATTCTATGGGAATAGGCTCGAGTGAACAATATTTACAGATGACACCAAACTGGTCTGATCTATAAATTAATTATGATATCTACAATATCTTGTAAGTCATAAAACATACTTTTACTTTAAAATAATATCACAGTGAGATGAATCATATACATTACTATCACAGATATTTACATTATATAAGTCTCACTCTCACTGATCATTTATTCCAGGAATGTGGCAACAAAAGGAATTTTATGCAAAATTACAGATTTAACATTTAGTAAAGGAATTATAGAATAGTTTAGCATTAGTAATAAATTATTAACTTACCATTCAAGAGGAAAAATGTCGGTCTATGTCTAATTGTCAAAATATGTCGGATCTACTGAAATCAACTCTCTTCTTCAAAAACTGAATAAAGACTGACCAACAGAACTCTTGGAGGGAAAATCTCCAAGACCAATCCAATGACATAAGACAAACTAAAACACCAATGAAATTAAAAGACACAAGGGACATTTGGCCAAAATATAATTATATACCCCAGGCCATTACACTGGGAAAGTGACCAAATTTTTATATGCTTGACTGCATGTTTAAATTACATTACCTTACCTAAGCATTTTATTCAATGAATCGATTCTTTATACATATACCCATCATATTATACAATATACATGTATAATATGAGTCTGTCACATAGTGTTTGTGTAAAACACTTCAATTACATTGGATATTAGAAAGAGCTTGCAGGTAGCCCTTTACCAAAATTGTAAATTTCATGATCCCAGGGGTAGGGGTTTTGGTATCGAGGTGGGGCCAAATGATCTGTCATTAAATGTGTGAACAATTGAACATGTTTAACTTTTTCTTGATAACTACTCCTCCAATTCTTTTCAAATTTGGTATGAAGCATCTTTGGGACAAGGGGGACATAAATTGTAAATTTCAGGACTCCTGCACCCCTGGGGCCGTAGGGGCGGGACAAAATTTGTCACAAAATTCTGTTTCATCAACAGTAACATTATTGTTATTCATGTATTTATTCATTGGTTTCAAAATGAATAATCCCTTTTCACATATTTTCTTCTTCAGGGTAAGTTGATGTCCGTTCACAATCTTGATGAAAGTAAATGTGTCTTTTTACCCCAAAATAAAAATACGCTCTTCGTGTCGTAATGAACTGGTAATTTATAAACTTTTACGGATTTGAACTACAGAACTCTCTACCCTTGTACAACTTCAAAATATTGTGTCAAATCTTCTTCCATCTTGACCAAGCGCAATGCTGACGTACAATAACAGACTGACGCATGAGTTAAGAATCTACATGAGGGAATGAACGCTTTGAGAGTTTAATGAATGCTTTTGAGAGTTTAATGAATGCTTTTGAGAGTTTAATGAATGCTTTGAGAGTTTAATGAATGCTTTTGAGAGCTTAATGAATGCTTTGAGAGAACGAACAGTTTTTGATGAGAACGGAACACTTTTGTCTTGGAACGGAATTCTGAACTGTTTGAACAGAATGGTTTGATTTGGGAACAGAAAGGTTATTATCGGGAACGGAACAGTTCAAATGGT
The DNA here is from genome assembly GCF_947568905.1 of Ostrea edulis. Taxonomy (NCBI): domain Eukaryota; kingdom Metazoa; phylum Mollusca; class Bivalvia; order Ostreida; family Ostreidae; genus Ostrea; species Ostrea edulis. The sequence continues at coordinate 100,331,773 of NC_079165.1, read as the reverse complement.
GTAATAGTACACTTCAGGGTCTGCAATATATGTACTTGCATTACAAGACTGTCTGATTTCATTCATTCTGTAATTAGATGCACACCAGGTCACATTGGTACGTACTGTAATGAGAAGGAACCGGTGGAGGACATCACCCCCGGGCCTCGTGAGGATTCCCCGGCTGTCATCGGAGGCATCCTCCTGGGCTCTCTGTTTACTACCATACTCATCATCAGCTGCCTCTGTTACCTGAAGCATAAGAGGTAAATAGATATATAATTGCTGAAAATATATCTTTACCAAAAAATCAAATTTACACATACATGAAGGATTTTGTTTATTCTTACACCGACAGCAAATAAATCCTGCGCACAAAGATTTTCAAAAAAATTTCATTTGCTTTTTTGAACAGCTTCATTAGGTTTTGAAGACATATCATACATATATGTTGACATTCTTTTAACATGTAATTTAAATGAGTCCCCACGCTATATTTAAAGAAACTAAACATAGTGAGCATGAATACATGATGTAAGCAAATTAAGTGAATAAGTGTCACAGGTGATTGTACATTAAACATGCAACGTACATGTGTATAAATATATCAACTACAAAAATAGATTCGTAATCACGAAACAAATATAGTAAAGAAAGTAATATCTCACTTTCTTAGGTTGGAAAAGCATTGTAAATATTTGAAAATGGTATTGGTCTATTACGACCGATCATACTCCCTGTCGAGGCCTCTTCGAAAATGTGTCAAAGCCTAAACCATGTGACTATTTCTGCGAGAATCTACTGGAGTGAGACGAGGAATGCACATTCAGTTTGTTATGTTTTCGCTTTCAGACTATTCTACAGTCAGATATAGATAATCACATTTACCGTATTTTGCTGAATATATTTAATATGCATTCCCTTTTGGGGCCTGTAAATTGTGGAAATACCATTGTTCATGTGTACAATCGCATTTAACTTCACGAGAAATCTTTGTGGAAATAATGCAGGTTCTCAAAATTGCATGCACTAGAATTCGTATACATTGCAGCAAATTTTTTTTTTTTTTAAAATGGCAATCTTGTCTTTATACAATATACACACTACATAGCAATATTTTCAGGGAAATAATGTTAATTTCAGCAAAGCATGAGAGTTTGTAGCAATAAAGTTTTAACAGACTTGATATTTTCTTTGTTTAAAGTTCATATCAATCAAATAGCCAATGCGAGTGTTCAATGTTTTGTAATCAAAACATCACCCAATTATCTTTGAAAAATGATGTACCAAGGTGTAATATAACACACACACACACCCCCCCCCCCCAGAGGTAATAAACGTAACAATAATCAAAGCTAGTAATTGGTACTAAATGAAGAATTCAACCATAACCCTCTAAAATTTTGCCGCATTTAGATGGGTATGTACATCATTCGTTTACTGCAAAAGGAAAGTTAAAACTCAAAAGTAATCACATATTCCCAGACACATGAAAAATGTGCAACATGCAGAAATCTGACAAATTTTAATTGGCTGTTTCATGATAATTAGTTACAGGGTGTAAGATAATTTTTTAAGACAATTTTACACTTTTAGATTGGTAAACAATGTGGCGAAAAATTAGTGCACGCATTGACTAAAACAAAATGAGTCAAAAACCTTTAGTGGTATGTAGTATGTGTCCCTTTTCATAAAAAAAAATTAAAAAGTGTGTATTGTATTTGGTTAAATACATTAAAGTGTAAATTAATAAGCATAATGCATTATTTCGATTGTAATTTTTTCTAGAATTATGGAAACCCATTAAAGTCACTGTAATAGTCGGTATTTACGGTTTTCCGAAGTACAGAAACCCATTTCAGCCATATTTCTAAATTCATGTGACTGTATATGAGATTCTGTAAATAATTACTTATGCCCCCTTTTAAAGAAGAAAGGGGGGAGGGATGAATGCTTTGCACTTGTCAGTCGGCAGACCACATGTTCGCTCAGTATTTTGGAAACCATTCACTTGATCATTATGTTTCAAATGTTGGTTGGTTATGAGTAGAAGAAGACCCCTATTGATTTTTAGGTCAAAAGGTGAAGAGTCAATCCACTCTGGACATAAGAATATACTGTCCGTTTAATATCTTGAGGACCCTTTGCTTGACAGACATCAAACTTGGTACACTGGTACATCCAAAGGAGTAGATGACCCTTAATGATTCTAAGGTCACATGGTTAAAGGTCAAGGGTCAAAATGGACATAGGAATATACTGGTACACACCTTGGTCATTGTTAAGACCCCCTGGGGTAAACCCCAAAGACTTGCCCTTAGTACAGCAAGGGTCAAGCCGGTCCCTCAGGTACCACTGAGGTGGCCCCAAAACAAAGTTGTATTGTCAAGGCGGAGCTTACAAGTAACATTTGTCCTGGACTGCTGCTGGATAGACATAATAAACTGATATGCAAGATTGCTTATGAGAGAAAGTCATGACCTCAATTCAAGGTCATTTGGTCAAGATGAAATTCAGTGATAAAAGAAGTTAAGAGATACCGTATAGCGGGGGTTTTCTTCGGGATGATAAATTTGGCTTAGATAGCACCAAATTATGCACTCAATTGCGACTTCAGTATATGCAAGAGAGATAATTCATCCCCATCCGCCAAAATTTATTCTAAAATTCTTACTGGTAGCATACCTTTGAGCCATTAAATCGCCAAATTTTAGATCCACCAATAAAACCCGCTATACGGTGTATGTCCAGGCAATAACATTAGAAGTAATGATCCTTACTGAAGAACAAAAACACTGACAACATCCAGTTCATGGATTTTGAAAACTGTATTCTTGCATCATCAATTGGTCTTTTGTGTAATATTCAGGTGACTGCTAAGGACTCTATGGGTCTATTTGTTTTTTACAGAGACAATATTGACAGTTCTGAAATCATTCACTTCCGACCTCTTTTTCTTAAACGTAACTGTGAGGATGTTGAGGAGCTGCTCGGTGAACCTCCAGCGAGGACTGCACCTCGAAACTTGGATGTGGACCAGCAGGACGAGACTGTAAGACTCATTGTATTAATATCGGCTCCTATTAGCTATGTGGCTCACATGAATGTTACCAACTGAAGTTTCACTGACATTTCTCTGTCAGTCAGTTGTACATAAACTTCTCATGATTATGACTTTTAGTGTTGCTGGCAAAGCATATTGAGAATAGGGATTACAGTCTACTCTGGATTTCAATGTTACTGATGTTGAACAATATAATGTTACTGGAGATTTATTTTTACTTCAATATAACAGATAGTTCATTATAAGCGACTTCAATATACGTGGAATAGTATACAATTATTTCATGACTACTCGGGAAACAGTGAAAAACTATTGTCCTTATGTGGTGACAAAGATCCGGGAAACTGTTGTCAGAGGCCGTAGGGGCAATGGTTTTGACTGTTTCCTAAGTAGGCATGAAATCATTGTTTTATTACCTAATCTGCTAATCGGGCAATAGTTTCCCCACGTGACTGTGAAACAGTTCATCACGTGACCGGCAAACAGTTCCTCATGTGATCGGGTAATAGTAAGTCATGTGATCGGGTAATAGTAAGTCACATGATCGGGTAATAGTAAGTCATGTGATCGGGTAATAGTAAGTCACATGATGAACTATTTCACCCCTGCTTATTTTGTGTACCTTTCTCTGCTGATTGAAAACGGGAAATGTTTAATATCAATTTATATAGTAGATTAGATAATAAAATGTACTTTGTCATTTGTCAGTCCACCTATGAACTTTTTATTGCTGTGCAATACAAGACATTGACATGCTCCTAGTGTGAGGTCCATTTAATATTTAAATGTACCATGATTACAATAAATGCTGTCACAACAGGGAGTACGTTTGGCTTCCCTTGAACACTGGTTTAATTTTTGGGCAATTTTCAACTGAACCTGGCACAAAAGATTGTTGGGTACTGGACATTCTGAGATAATTGTCTTTCTTTAGATGAAGACCAATACTTCTTTCAAGGATAGGCATTAATAAAGAAAAAAGATGAAGAAATAGCAAAATATGACAGCTTTCTTGTACAATATAAACTCAGGTTCATTGAAGTAAAGGCTTCTGGGGGTCAGGTTAGGGTTACATAGAAATATAAATGTATAGAAAAAAATTTCTCCCGGCTGAAATTGATTACTTTTAGGCAGTGGGAAATCTAGAAGGGCACTGCAATGCCCTCCTCCCCATGGTTGAATAAGTGGGGCTACCATTAGGCAGTAGTGGATCTAGAAGGGGGTTTGCAACCACCCACCCACTTAAGTATCTTTGTAACAAAAATGGTAATTTTCCCTATTTTGATGCCCTTTTGGGGGGAGGAAAAATACAAATTTAGGTCGCAGACCCGCCTTTGAAAATTTTCTTGATTCACCATTATTCAGGATGCCAATGAATGCCTCAGGTTAATCATGTACCAACAGAATAAAACATTGATACTTGGTTACATGTACTTCAAGGAAAATATGTTAGCATCTATGTGGTGTGTGAAATGGTTTTAAAAGGCAGTACACTCACTGGTCATTCAAAATTAATCTATGAAAATGACAATTGGTGTAAAGATATCATTCATAAACCAACTACTGGATATAGCATAAAAATAGAGAGGAGAAAGAAATTCTACCACGAGTCTTTTTTAGGTCACCTGAGTAAACTCAGGTGACCTATTGCAATTGGTTGTCGTCCGTCATCGTGCGTAAACAATTGAACATTTTTAACTTCTTAATAACTGCTAGTCCAATTCTTTTCAAATTTGGTATGGAGTATCTTTGGGACAAGGGAAACATAAATTGTAAATTTTAGGTTTCCAGCACCCCTGGGGCCTTAGGGGTGGGGCAAAAAGCTGCCCAAAATTGACCAATTTTCAAAAATCTTAAGAACCGAACATGTGTAAGAAAAACTAAATGCATGGTGATGGAGAGCAGGAAGGCCTCTACCAAAATTGTAAATTTGATGATCCCCGGAGTAAGGGTTCTGACCCCAGGGTGGGGCAACACTTTGTATATAATATTTATGTGTAAGTTTGCTGATACTGTATAAAATCTAAATGCATACTTAGGAATAGCAGAAGAGGATGTACAAAAAATGGTGAATTTTAGTCAAAACCCAGGGCTATGACTTAAGGATGAGTCCAAATTAGTCATATGTTTTGATGTTTTAATGTTAATACACCTATTATTGAAAGCCTTTCATCAGTGTATGCACTTTTGAAGGCAGTGAAGTTTTTAAGAACACATCTTGTTTAATACTGTTGCTAAACATGATTTAGCTTAGATATTCAGATCAGGATTTTTTTTCCGAGATTTCATAGCCCATGGAAGTAGTGATACGTTTTCACTAGTGTTCAGATGACTGATAAGGCCTGTGGACCTCTTGTTTATAATTTGGGCAGGTTAATGGCCCTAAGCTCTTCCTCCAAATGAATGTTCCCTGTGAAAACAAAAGTGTTTGATGTGATTTAAAACAAAATGAAATGTGTGATGTGATTTGTTTCTTGTAGTTGAGTGCTAGCAATATGGAAGGCCACTGTAGATTGTCTTGGCAGTATTCCAGTTCATCGGTAGACTCAGCATTTGTTAGCCACATTGATGAAAATGATAATCTCACCTCTCAACTTCTTCCATCAAGCCAGGGGATGTAAATACAAGTCTAGCTCACCTACCCACAATGCTCTTCCTAGAATTGGTTTACAAGTTGCGCCAATGTACATGTTGTTCATCTTCCATCACTGCTTTGAAAACTGGCTGCATTTTTTACACCCCCGCCCCCAAGTCTGAAATTTTAGACACCCACATTGAAAACAATTAGCCCTCATCCAAATCGGCATTTTGTTTTATTTTGTACGTTATATCAATGAAAGAATACTTAAATAAACCTGTTCACTAATATATATATTGGCAAGATATTTTGCTTAAAGCATGCGTGATTAGCTTTTGGATGAAGATTGATTACAATTCTTTCATATCATATTCCAAATATGATAAAATTTAATATATTAATTGGGAAAGTTTAATTATTTCATGAATGTTTTTCTTGGATATTCTACTTTATTGATACTTTACTTTGATTGTTTATGTCTACAATTTGTGATCTTTAAGCAACAATTGCATCTTATTTGAATAAATATATTTGATCTCCTTGCAGAAAATAAAATGCTCTCAGAGATATATGTGTATTTGTTAATCATTTCAATAGAGTCAGGGAGAATGCAGTATTAAGAGAAAGATACATGTTACGTGTTACTAGTTACAGAACTGCAGTCCTCTGAGAAAACATTAATTGGGACGGATCAGAGATTATATTCCTACTATTCTGTCCCTGAACAACACAACTCCAGTACATGTGTGTAGAGGAAAGCTTGAAATAGTCTGGTCATTATAGTTCATTCTGTCACTTATTTTCTGTATGAATTCACTAAGCTGTTGGTCTTCAGGAAAATTGTAGTTTCTTTTCTGAACATGAGAAGGAAGGCCGAGTTGTACATGCATGTGAAGCATAGCATTTTTTGGGACATGGGTATAATGAAGGTTACTTATTTTCTTGATATTGATGTCTAGAGCATATCGAGTGTTGCATTGGGTTAAGGAACAGTTTTATTAGCTCACCTGAGCTGAAAGTTCAAGTGAGCTTTTCTGATCACCCTTTGTCCGGCCGGCCGTCTGTAAACTTAACATTTTTGACTTCTTCTCAAAAACCATTAGACCAATTTCAACCAAAGTTGGTGCAAAGCATTCTTAGGTAAAGGGAATTCTAAATTGTTAAAATAAAGGGCCAGGCCACCTTCCAAGGGGAGATAATCAAGAAAAGGTAAAAATAGAGTAGGGTCATTAAAAAATCTTCTCAAAAACCACTGGGCCAGAAAAGATGAAATTTATAGATAAGCTTTATTAGGTAGTGCAGATTCTAAATTGTGGCCCCCACATTGGGGAATCAAAGTTTTACATACAAATATATAGGAAAAATCTTCTCAAGAACCACTGAGCCAGAAAAGCTGAGATTTATATGAAAGCTTCCTGATATAGTGCAGATTCAGGTTTGTTAAAAGCATGCCCCCCCCGGGGGTCGGATGGGGCCACAATAGGGGATCAAAGTTTTACATACAAATATATTGGGACAATCTTTAAAAATCTTCTCAAAAACCACTGAGCCAGAAAAGCTGATATTTACATGAAAGCTTCCTGATATAGTGCAGATTCAAGTTTATTAAAATGATGGCCCCCGGTGGTCGGATGGGGCCACAATAGGGCATCAAAGTTTTACATGCAAATATATAGGGGCAATCTTTAAAAATCTTCTTCCCAAGAACCATTGAGCCAGAAAAGCTGATATTTACATGAAAGCTTCCTAACATAGTGCAGAATTAAGTTTGTTCAAATCATGGCCCCCTGGGCTAGGATGAGGCCACAATAGGAGATCAAAGTTTTACATACAAATATATAGGAAAAATCTTCTCTAGAACCATTGGGCCAACGAAGTTCACATTTACATGAAAGCTTTTTGACATTGTGTAGATTCAAGTTTGCAAAAACCATGGCCTCCAGGGGTAGGTTGGGGCCATAATAGGGACTACGGTTTTACATGCAAATATATATGGAAAGTCTTCTGATATGGACTCAGGTGAGTGATGTGGCCCATGGGCCTCTTGTTTCCGAAACGTTTACACTGCAGCAGTATATACCTTTCTATTACATGTATATAATCCTCTTTAGATCTTGGGTTCGGGAACTACTGGTAGATGATGAGCATTATATGATCCACACAATAGACAGTTATAACTTGTATTTTATTGGTAGGCAAGTGGTTAGGGTGATCACTTTGCGTCGTGTTTAAAAGAGTAGTTAGGGTAGTTTCTGTCCTTTGGCCAAGCAACCGGCATATGATGTGATTATTGGAGGCGGATCGGGAGCTCCACCCCCGTTGAATATTTGTAATGAAAATGTTATTTTTCGCCATTTTGGGGTCTTCACATTCCCCTCCCCACCCCGGAAAAGGTTAAAACTTTAACGTCCTTGAAAAGTTACGGGTAAATACGTTACAGTATTCGTTGGTACCATAAAGAACCCTCACGACTATGGTCATAGGCGCTTTGCATAGGTCAAATTTTGGGGCACTTCACGTCTCTACATGAGTTAAATAATAACCCCCGAATGGGACTTAGAACAACGTAAATGCAAACGGTTACTGTTAAGGTTTTGCATGATTGTGATTTTATTTTGACGTCAGATTTGATATATGAGATAAACGATATTGATGCACAAAGGGATTTTAATATATCATAGACCTGATAATATGTTATAATTGTTAGACTGACGACTCCTCCCCTTGTCTGTTGAGCTACATGTGTATATATAGAAAAGACTACTAATAACACTATTCATTATAGATGTATGCATGCATTAACAATCGCTGAGAAGTATATTTTTTTCAGTGATCGTCTAATCCTATACTACTGCTAAAATAGTAGTGGATTTTATTCCTTGTAGTGTTATATATGCGTCAGATGATGGTCCACTTCGCCGGAGTTTTGCTCATTTCAAAATGATGAGATAAAAAAAAAAGAGGGGGGGGGGGAATAAATAGATAAAAAAAAAACTTATACATGTATAACGTTGAAATACTGATATATTATAGATATATAAGTGGCTGGATCTAACATATTAAAAAGAACATATTACTAAGGAGAGAAGACTATAAAAGCGGTTTATTTAAACAAAAATATGCTCCGAACAATTCTATATGGTGTTCTATGGTTAAATATCAACTATTTTTTTTAAGCGCATTTAATTTCATTGAATTTCAACACCAAGCGTGACGCGGAGTAGTATCGTTAAAAGCAACATTATGAAAACGTTGTCCGCGTCCTCTTGCGGCATGCCGATCAACAAAATTAAATTGTATATTATTACAACCAAAATTTTAAAACTATATGTAAGTGTTTGAAAGTACATTCATGGCATATTTTCATTTTGGAACTGCAAATATGCCAGAATAAACATAAAATTAGTTGATGCGTCGCTACTTCGAGATCTTTGTTTATTGGTACAGTGTACCTAAATGCACTGACAACTTTAATATTTACAAACTATTGAAATATTTGAAATAAAGCACAGCTAGCGATTCTTTCCCCTAATAAATCTTCATGATTTATAATGATTGCAATTCTTCATTAATTTTCAACAATAGCATTACCACGATTGTACACAGTCGATTTAGCGTTGATCATATAATATGAATATGATTTCATCTATGATATATATCTATTGAAAATGATAAACAAGAGGAGGGGTATTCAAATGTTGCTCGTTTTCCGTTAGATCTCAATATTAAAAGGAATAAAATTTGATAAGCATCTATAGATTAATAATATTACTGAAGTAATTCCCGTCCCTGCCCGCGGATACGCCCATTTAAGGTTATGATTCTGAGGTAAACGCTGATGATTCCGAGGGCCTCTGTTGATATCCATCTCGTATTGTATGCTCGACAACAGGTGCTTGTTTTGTCGAGGTATATAAACCTGAATAACTATCCCGTTACAAAAACTAACACGAACCGCTGTCGCCTCTGTTGAAATTGTTGAAGTTTAGGGCCCATTTTGATATTATTCTCGCACATTTTCTGACAATTAAAATTTGGACATTAAGAGCGGAGATGCGATTCGTCAAATCGCTAATTATCGTTCGAGTATCTTCCATTTGATCAGTAATTGAGCCGAAGTAATTTCCTGTCGACCGTTTAAATTAATTCTAACGCGGCAGTTTAAATTTCAAATCAATGTTTTAATTCTGGACAGAAGTAGATGAGTGCTGCAGAGGTGAGTATTCGATATTGTGTAATTTTATTGAAAATTATTTCTTTCGTTCATTTTTAATTTAATTTTATTATTAATGCAATTTTCCTGTTCAAACCATAATTTATAATTTCATGAATATACACAATACAATATATATATTCAGAATTTGGTTTTGATGCAAGTTTCTTAGGTTTTTAACTAAAGGTTGTGCGTAACAATTTATTGTTCAAATGTTACTAGATATACTTAAGTGTCTATGTCATCATAATTATCTGCATTCAATAAGGCCAGAAAAAAAAAATATATGTTGGTTTCCACTTTCACCTCAGAATTTAGGGTAGGTAGGTTTTTTTTTTTTAAATTTTGTAGTTTGAAGTATTTGAATTATTTTTTAATGATTTAGTATTCTACTATGCATAAAATACAGTGATTATCTAGTAATCAAATAAAAGTTATATTATGAATCAAAACTTTTTTTCCTCTGTACTGTAAACAAAAACTTTGTGTTTCGGAATCAGTCCGGTATATTAGTGCATAATAAATAACTTAATAAGTCAATAAATATACTATTGTTATGAATAGATAACTCAAGAAGTCAATAAATATACTATTGTTATGAATAGATAACTCAATAAGTCAATAAATATACTATTGTTATGAATAAATAACTTAATAAGTCAATAAATATACTATTGTTATGAATGGAGTCTTGTAGTGATGAAATTCGCAAAATCTTAGACAGCACCGAGCTCCATGGTGCCGTGCTAATCTCGGCTGAGATTCCTTGGACTGACTCTGCCGATTAACCTTCGAGTCTGGAAATTCAGTCAACTTCAGCCGGTGCTAGCAATTACTGTACACCTATGTGTGGTATACTTTTTTTTCTTCTATTTTTATATAACGTTTGAAAGTTAGGTGTCAGAATGGAAAAAATTGTGTTGGGGTTGGCAGAAGTTTAGGGTCGGTCGGGAAGGTGGAAACCAACATAAGTTAGGTTTGGGGGGGGGGGGGGTGTGCCTGATCACCATAGCTGTATAAAAAGCATAATAGAAGTAAACAATTTCAAAGATTTATTAAAAATATGTACGGTAGTGTTTACAAATTGCAATTTATTTATAGTTAGCATTATTGTGTTTCTGCAAAGTTTTTTTGTCGGTATGACCCCCCTACCCCCGCGCTATTTTGTTTGTTTGTTCATTATTAATGATATAATTTCATTGATGTAGATAGCTTTATTTAACCAAATAAGAGCCCAGTATTGGACATTACATCAAACATGTAATTATTTATAGACATACAACAATGTTAACTCCAGTAACTGTTATATATAGTACAATGAAGTTTATTGTCGGCGAACATGTGCAAGTTAATTTATATCAAACTTTTAGAAACGCTATAATATAAAGCAAGTTACATGAATTAATTAAAATATATTTCGCTAACCCCCCACCCCCACCCCACCCCCCAAACAACAACAACAGCGGGAGTCGGTGTTACAGGACACTTCTGCTTAATGTTAATCATAGATATTAAAGAAAATATCAGTTGCATATTGTGAGAAACTATTGCATTGGCTCTGGTAAGACAAATAAAATTCAACAAATTTTCAATGACTTGTTCGTAGATCACACACTTTTATCGATATAAATTATTTACACTAAAATTCTGTATTGGATTGGAATAAAAAACGAAACATAATTATCTATTTGTTTCAAGAGAAATTGCCATAATTAGTGAGAGTAACGTATTTCCCACATGTTCATTGTTTCTCAGTTTCGATAATTGATACGGTATTGATTGAGGGCTCACTTTTTGATTTTTCGGGAATATCTCATGCGTGACTCTTTAGTGCACAGCCTATTTGGCCTATCCCTTGCGTGATGCAACCTAAAATTGCAGTCCATCTCGTACGTGCCATATGTTACACGTGAGGTGATAATGAACATTAAAATAGTCATTAACTTGGGTGCCTGTATTCATGGGAATCTGAAAATAAATTACGATGCAATAACCAAAGAGGTTCCTTTTTATGAATTGTATAGAAGTTCAGTCTTTTTTTTTTCTTTTCTTTTTTATACGTTCACTGTTTTTACTTTCCTTGTTAACCAGGTTATTAAAATGCACCTGGTCAACAGTCATCGACGATAGACATATCTAATTGACCTGGAAACAATATTACAAACTAAGATTTTTGAAGTTTTCCTAAATTATCCCCAGAAAAGGTTAGTTTACAATGATTTTATAGAAATTCTTATATGGATGATGTGATTTATTAGACTACTTAGAATTCCATTACAGATGACAGGACTGCCATTATTTTCGCCCGGTACAGCGACAGACAGAAACGACGAGTCTGGAAAACCCACTCTCTTCCGACCATACGCCCTCTCTCCTAATCCGGGTCCCCGGTATTATGATCCCAGAGACTTCCCATCGGTCAACCATGGCATGCTGTGGGGTACATTCTTTCAACTAAGTTAACGACAGGCCCGTAGGAATCAATTTCTAAAGTGGGGATGGAAAAAGGGGATGGGGTTAAAACGTACTCCGAGACATATTTTCACTGATTTTTTAGGCCTACATGAATTTTCAAAAATTGGTGTATTCCTACGGACCTAAACGGGAATTTCCTGTCAAGAATTAAATTTTATATGAATACAATCAGATTTTTTAAAACAAACATTTAAAAAAAAAAAAATATGGAAATCAAACTTGATAAAGTAACAGAATACTGGAGGTGTACACGCATGTATAATGCGATCACACCAGACTGATCAGAACACGCGAAAGTTAAATTTGATAAGCTGAATGATTCCAACCAACAACAGGTTGTTTAGCCCATCAAACCATATCGCTATCTTTGTACAATTGATTTTCACCATAAAGACTACATCTGTTACCGAATCTCAATACAAAATCACTGACGCCTATCTCCATAACAGAAATTAAAGGGTTTTATCATTTCAATAAATTTCATACAATTAACATATTGCACTTGAAGTAAATTCAGACAAATACAAAGCTAACGATATTGAAACTTTATACATTTTTTTTTTTGTCTTATCCAGCCCCATATGTTGATTCTGTGATAAGCAACCGAAGAAGCGCAATTGGTGGGAGTAAACCCAAGGTAGCCACGCCTACAGTAGTGAGGAAGATAGAGGAGTATAAGAATGTCAACCCCACAGTCTTCGCCTGGGAAATCAGAGACAAACTTCTGAAAGAAGGTCAGTGCAATTGGTGACCCCCAACTTACTCAGTAACTGCTTCGATCCATATCAATCATTTCATTCAGGAAACTTTAAAGTATAGGCCTATGGATTATATTTTTTATGCTTTGAATTTATGTATATATAAATAACATTTATATAATTTTCATGACATACTGAAAACATGGTTATTGATACATTTAATGTATTAAATTAATACGACCTCCCCAAATCCAAATTACGAAAGCCTATTAATATATCGTGTAAAACAATTTTTGATGGAGGTTTATTCATGTATTTAAGATCCAAAAACCCGATGATTTATTATTGTAAGATTCTGCACCATAAATTGATTAACTTTTACAAGTTTCACGATAATATCAACTTAAAGTGAATAAATAAAATAAAACAAATAAATGTTGATTCGCTTCCAAGACTATTCATAAATTGTGCAACTCTGCTTTATATATAAATACGAGATCTTTTGTCGTAATTTCGAGATAGTGGAATGTGAATTTATTTTTTGGTATATGATACTAATAGGCTTTTGTGCCAAATAGATACATTGTCCAAAATGCAGAAAATAAAATTGAATTATACTTTTGTCATACAGGCGTTTGTACACAAAGTAATCTTCCTAGCGTCAGTTCCATCAACAGAATTATCAGAAACAGGGTGGCAGACAGAACGGCCCTGGCATACGCCAGAATGCTCAACAGTTCCTTCTACCCCTTTCCACCCCCACCGCCACCTCTTTGGAGATCCATGCTGTCTTATCCAGAGAGCTCGTCTATTTACAGACCACCACGTGCATGTGATTCTCAGCATCACGTGGTGGTATCGGAAGCTTCACAAGAATTCCAGAGTCACCAAGACGAGCAGGTTACAGATGTCGAGTCAAACAGTAAGGTTATAATACCGTGCACTTTTCAGTCTGGTCAGCTCTCACATTCTATATCTTTACCATAAAGCATCGTTGATACCTATATTAATTCTCGAAAGAATCCATCACAGATTTTCGCCTTAATGTGGAAGATGAAGAAGAACCTGGGAATCTAGCATCCAAACTACGACGAAACAGAACGACCTTCACTTCTGAACAGTTAGATCTCCTGGAACAGTCCTTCCAAAGAGCCCACTATCCAGGGGTTCAAACCAGAGAAGAACTCGCTACCAAAACCAACCTATCGGAAGCAAGAGTGCAGGTAAGTCTTGCGTCCGAGGACATCGCTGTGTGGATTTATGAAATTCACCGATTCCACGTTATTTCTGTATGTATGTAGTGATTTCTGATTTTTAACCTTAACCTTGATAATGCAGGTGTGGTTTTCTAATAGACGAGCAAAATGGCGAAGAAGTCAGCGGTTTAGTTTCATACAACAGACAGCCTTTCCTGTATTTTCACCATTCCCGCCAATATCGGTGGCCAGTAACTCCAGATGTGTCACCCTACCGTCAGAGGAAACGATCTCCAGCCAACGTCCCACTCAGAGCTGTGACGTCATCGGTAGCCAACAATCAGCGTTCACAAGATTAAACTTTCCAGAGGAGAGAAAATCGGTTTAAAGATGTGTTGTATCGTTCAGCATCTTATTGATCTCATTTATTTGTAAATTATAGACTGAAATATTGAAGGCTGGATAAATGTGCAATAGTGTACGTAACATAGAAAGGATCTTGCATCGGTAGTAGTATCATAAACGACTGTACGGCCATCTTGTCGAGTTGCCCATCGCTTTGATATTCCATGCATTTGAGTAAAAGTAGAAAGGAAGTATTTAGTGTTAATTAAATACAAATTCATCGTAGCTACAGATCTGTACATAGCTCGGGACAGACCCAGAGAGCTACAGGTCTGTACATAGCTCGGGACAGACCCAGAGAGCTACAAATCTGTACATAGCTCGGGACAGACCCAGAGAGCTACAAATCTGTACATAGCTCGGGACAGACCCAGAGAGCTACAGATCTGCAGCTGATGGCGTCTAAGATAGTTTATTTCCAAGGATGAATTGATAGTGAATCCTTGTCAAGTCAAGTGATGGGATACAGTCCGTAGCCTGTATCAGAGTAATTCTGTACAGCTATTACTGAAAACTTGATCTCCCATATGTCAAACACAGGACTGACCATACGGTCGTTAAATCATTGATGTACAGGTATATGTCGATTAAATTCACTATACTCATTAAAATTCTAAAGGTACATGTTGGAGTTTTTTGTTTCGGTTTGGTTTGTTTATTTGTTGGGTTTTGTTGTTGTTGGTTCGTTTTTGGGGGGGGGGGGGTGTGAGTGTTATGTAACGCAGTCCATCTAACTTAAACTGTATAATTTATTTACGCACTTGCATCAATTCACCAGGTGTAGGGTGGGGCCACAATAGGGGATCTCAGTTTTATGTGCTGATATGTATAGGAAAAATCTAAAAATAACTCTTGAACAATTCAAGCTAAGGCTTTCATATTTTGTATATACATTTGTAAATCTTTTTGGCAAGACCTTTCATGTGATTCAATGGTGTGTGTGACCTTGACATGGAAGTTTTACCCACTTCTAATTAAATTTTGACATATTTCAAAAAACATAGCCTATCAAGTATCCGGAACTATTTTAGGTTGACCTTTCTTAATTTGTATATAAATTCTTTATGGTGCGACACTTTTGGCCATGAAGATTCACATACTTTAAAAAAAAATTACCGATTTGATATCACCTGAACTATTTAAGGTAGGGCTTTCATATTTTGTTTATAGTTTCTTTATGGCAAGAACTTGTTATACTTTAGGGTGGCTCATGGGCCTCTTTCTGTACAGACTCCATGTCTCAAAGTTGTGCTCCCCCACCCCACCCCCCCTCCACTGCAATTCCTTGATCCGCCCCTGATTGTAAACCTTAATAAACATTTGTTAACTTTGATTTGTTCTCACATTTTTTAATGTCGTGAAACTTTCGGATATAAATAATAATTCACAATCGTAAAATGAAATTGAACCGATAGTCTATAACATAATTACCTGTCTTTCCCGGTTTAACTTCGTAAACTAAAGATTACAATCGTAAACTGAAGTCTACAATAAATTAAAAACATAAATTCTTTTATGTATAAGAAGACGGTAGATTTTTTTCCGGACTTTTACTTCAATTTAATTAATAAAACTTCAGACTCTTGTGAAAAAGTATACAAACTCAATTGTCAAAAAAAAAAAGTATGCTGCATCCAACGCACAACTTAGCAGATGTGCACTCCAAGATGCATACTCCATTCAAGTTTGTGTCCAGGTTAGGCCTAATTTTATAGTTTATTTATGTATTGTTATCCATGCACTGGAACCGACCTTATAATATTATCATACTTCGTATGTCAACCTTGTTAGATCATCTATCTAGTAATGCAAGGGTACCGGGTTCAATGCCCGACTGACCCATAAACTTAGTGATGTCCATATATATATATATATATATATATATGCGACTTTTTGTAGTACGTTAGAGCTGACTTTACATTTTTACTTGACATACAAGGACCTATCAAAATGTGAAAACTCTAAAACAAAGCTGGTAATATACTCTAAACTTTTTGATAGAAACAAGATAGGATGCAAAAATTATATATTATTGAGAAACGTCCTGTATTTCTAGACAACTCCAAGCCAGGTGATAGTGACTCGTTGAGGCATAGTGTAATAGGATAGGAAATTGTTTGATCAGTTAACTTGAGTAATAATGATGGTTTTTGACCGGACTGCAAATCAATTTCGGTTGTTTGTTTTTACGTCTTGTCAAGAATTTTTCACTCATACTGAGGCGTCATTAGCTGTACTAGTGAAGTACCACAAAAATTTAGACTTATTCTTAAATCTCAGGGTTGTTCCAATGAGGACTCTTTAACCTGCCAATGCCTACCGAGACGTGGGACGTCCGTTTTCAAGGTCATAAAAAATCTCTAACGAACTTGTGGTTCTCGCTGCTAAATGCCGAATGTTTGGCGAAGGAGCAATCACTACCTATGTTAACGTCTTGTGTTTGATGCGGGCAGGGTACGAGCAGGGCCTGAACTCAATGACCCCCCGGTTATAGAGCAACCACTCTACCACACAAGCACCTGAAGTGTGGATAGACATAACACCCCCCCCCCCCCCCCGCCTTTCTAGAACGACTCGAAATTATTTTTATACAGAACCAATGATTTATCCAAAATACGTTAGTTCCCCCACTGATCACCCTCAAAAGTCGTTCTGAATAGTCAGTTTCTACCTTCTGTAAGCTTTTGAAATGACCACTTGTGAGATACTAATATAATATGTATATTAGTATCTCACAAGTGGTCATTTCAAAAGCTTACAGAAGGTAGAAACTGACTATTCAGAACGACTTTTGAGGGTGATCGGTGGGGAAATAACATATGTTGGATAAACTACTGGTTGTTTATAAAAATAATTTCATTCTAGAGGGGGGGGGGGGGGGGTTAAGATCACACTCCAGGTGCCTGTGCTCTACCACTGAGCTACTGCGACTGGTAGCAATTTCGATCTTGTGGGTTTATGACTTTGTGAGGTTTCTGTTAACAATTTGCGCTAAGTTCATAGACATATATCAATGAGACTTGTTTATTTTTAGGTCACCTGAATTCATTCAGGTGACCTATTGCTATCTGTTTTTGTCCGTCGTCGTGCGTTAACATTTGAACATTTTCAGCTTCTTCTTTGAAACCCCTGAACCAATTTCAACCAATTTTGGCATATAGCATCTGTGGGTGGAGGGGAACACAAATTATGAAATTCGTGGTCTCTGCCCCCCTGGGGCCTGATGGGTGGGGTAAAAACCATCAAAATGAGTGTAATTTTAAAAAATCTTCTTTACTCCTGGACATCAAGAAGCCAAACTGTGGGCATAATTATAATGAGCGTTGAGCCCTCTACCAAAATTGTGAAATTCATGGCCCCTGGGGCAGGGGTTCTTGTGTTGGATGGGGCTCTATTGGTCATATAGTGAAAATGTAGAAATTCTTTGAAAATCTTCTTCTCTGTCTCTGGGTATTAAGTAGACAAACTAATAGCATGGTAATAATGAGCAAGGATGCCTCTTTATACCCCCCGAAACAAGTTGTGGGGGGGGGGGTATACTGGAATCGGGCTGTCCGTCCGTCCGTCTGTAGACGCAATGGTTTCCGGGCTCTAAAGCATTATCCTTTCCACCTACCGTCACCATATCATATATATGGACTACCCATGGGATGAAAATGTTCCCTATCGATTTTGGGGTCCAAAGGTCAAGCACACTGGACATCGAAGTAGCAAAATGGTTTCCGGGCTCTAAAGTGTTATCCTTTCCACCTACAGTCACCATATCATACATATGGACTACCCATAGGATGAAGATGTTCCCTATCGATTTTGGGGTCAAAAGGTCAAAGGTCAAGCGCACTGGACATTGAAGTAGCAATATGGTTTCCGGGCTCTAAAGCGTTATCCTTTCCACCTACAGTCACCATATCATATATATGGACTACCCATGGGATGAAGATGATCCCTATCAATTTTGGGGTCCAAAGGTCAAGCGCACTGGACATTGAAGTAGCAATATGGTTTCCGGGCTCTAAAGCGTTATCCTTTCCACCTACAGTCACCATATCATACATATGGACTACCCATAGGATGAAGATGTTCCCTATCGATTTTGGGGTCAAAAGGTCAAAGGTCATGCGCACTGGACATCGAAGTAGCAACACTCAGAAAAGAGGTAGTTTATACCTATTACCAACACCCTTTGGGAGATTGGGGTAAGCGGGGGGTATTCTTAGTGAGCATTGCTCACAGTACCTCTTGTTAAAAATTGTGAAATTCATGGCCCCTGGATCAGGGGTTCTGGTGCTAGGGTGGGGCTCTATAAGTCATATAGTGAAAATGCATTATTTCTTTGAAAATCTTCTTCTCTGTCCTTGGGTATTAAGTAGACAAACCAATAGCATGGTTATGATGAGCAAGGATGCCTCTTTCAAAATTGTGAAATTCAAGGCCCCTGGGTCAGGGGTTCTGGTATTAGGGTGGGGCCCTATTGATCATATAGTGAAAATGCATTTTATTTCTTTGAAAATCTTATCCTCTGCTGCTGGGTATTAAGTAGACAAACTAATAGTATGATAATGATGATCAAGGATGCTTCTTTCAAAACTGAAATTTATGGCCCCTGCATGGTCAGGGTTCTGGTGCAAAGGCGGGGCTGACCACATGGCTATTCAATGTTTCTTCCATCCAAAAGTAAAATTCTTATATTTAAACACAAACCTAATTCAAACATTGGAAGGTTGTTACATGATACTCAAGTGACCTATAAGGCCCCTGGGCCTCTTGTTAGTTTAACAGTTACACCAGAGAAAAACTATTATTTTGATCTTTTAAGGTAATTTAGCACTCCAGTTGGTTCGGTTGTTACGAAGAGTAATTTGGTATTTTGTACACGGAAGAGCGAACTATAGACTTCCAGGATAATTTCGGGGGAATGATCCGGTTGAAATCCATGTATGGAGATAATCCGACAGTTGGTAAGTCTGCAGGAGAGACAAGATATCCGGAATAAAGCCCATTTGGTTCTCGGAAAGCTGACACAGAAAAGAGGACAAGCGTGCTGTAAACATTTTTAGGAAGGTAGTTAGTGTCCATTCGACAAAGTCTGCCAAGAAAAGAAGCTTCCTTGTGTCAATTTCTGCATGATTGGTAGGATATTTCAAGAATTGTTAACCAATATCTGATCTGGTGAGTCTTGGGAGGTTGAAAGTTTGTTTAATGATACCGTGTCGAAGTGTGTTGAGACGTCTTGAATCTTCTTCACTAGTGTAATTCCAAAGTTCACAGTCGTAGAGAATGAACGGCACAACAAATGTTCTGTATAGATGAGCCATTGTCATAAGGTTTACTCGAGATATATCAATGTTGGATATATGTTTGAACAGGGTTAGAGATTCGAGAGCTTGGTTTGATAGTACTGTTAATAAGAATTCCAAGGTGGTTGTAAACCTGTCCATATTGTAATTTGGAGTTCCCCAAGAATATGTCTATATTTGTGGGTTGTCTTTCACCTTTTGCATGGAACGATAAAATACTGGATTTAGAAGCGTTGTATTCGAAGCGCCATTTTCAAGCATATTGGTAAGCAGTGTTCATCATAGATTGGAGAGCGGAATGGGAGAGAGCGATGCAAGCAATGTCATCTGCAAGAGTTTGAGAATGGTAATTGTTATCGAACACCATAGGGTAGTTTGTGTTTAGGAGTAGAAGTTTATCTAACAGATTGTTGATGAAAACAAAATACAAAAAGGTTGATAAAACACCACCTTGCCGAACGCCTTGTTGGACGGGAAACCAGCGTGATTTAGTCTGATTGACAATTACAGCACTTTCAGTATTATAGTGATAGTTGTCAATAACCTTCCAAATTTTCCCTCTAATACCTAAATTGTGCAACTTAACCATTAGCCCTCTCCTCCACAGTATCGAATGCTTTACTCGTCTGTACTTCTTCCGCTTCAGTACCATCTTCTGCATACATGTATCTAAGCAAACCTGCATGTGACATTCAACAAGCTCCCTCAGTGAAATCCATAACCTTAAGTTTACGTGCAAGCTTATTGCATCTAAACCCTTAGAAACACCAATCATTTGCGTGCTGTGTGGTAACGTTATCACTGACGTTTTCTCCCACGCAGCAGTCTCCTGTCCGTTACTCTCAAACCAGCATACTGTGTGGTGGAACTCTATATCAAACTTATTCGGCATACACCTGGAAGCTGAACTTTGCGCCCTGCCAGAATACGATATATTCATCACTCTTCTCGGACGCCCCACGCTGACAGTCCTATCACATTCGGAAATAATCGATTTCGGGAAACTACACTGTACCCGGTAAACGCAAAGCACAGTCACCTTTTGTGCACTCTACAATAGGCTATGTAAACATCAAAGCATGTGAAAGGAATGCCCTAATCTGGCACCTTTTCTACTGTAAGTGTTCAGCACAATCCGATCTCATTATTTCCATTGTATAATAGTATATACATTGCCTTTCCTCGCCTCTTTTTCCCTTCTTGTTTTTGAATGTACAATATATAATTTATTTACTAAATATTTTTTAGGGTTTTTGTTGCCAATAATGTAAAAGTATAGTTTATGTTTTGTATATATGTTGATAATCTCTGTAATAGAGGAAATAAAAGATGAATGAATGAATGAATAACTCTTTGTTAACTTTTTAATTTTTTTTATTACACATGCCATTTAAATAGACAGTTCAAAAACTTCATGAATATAACAAAACAAATGATTTACAATCCATCATCATTGCCATGTACAACAATTGCATACATTCACGAAATACAATCAATATTGAAAGAAAAGGGTTGACAAGCTACGTTATATGAAACTTGCACGATATATATATAAAACATGTTAGAACACACAATTATATTCATTTTGATGAAATATCCACCTCTGAAACTTTTAAAATGTATTGTGGGTGTATTGCTATATTGTCTTGTTTTCAATACATGAACTGTTGTCAGTTACTCCTTCCATATATATGCTAGGCTATTCATGTGTTTACATGACAAGATCTAAACATGACAATAACTACTAAAGCAAATAAAGGAACCATTACTTCAGAGAATGTGATAATCTTCTCCCTGCTAAGTTTTTGGCATAGTAACACTTTAAACACAAACAACAGAACAATGGAGAGAAGTGAAGACAATAGCCTGATTACTGATGATCGATCCCTGTACATCCGCACATACACAATGATCACAAAATACCCACATAGTCCATCACATATAAAGAGAGGAATGAACGCCTCATACCAAGTGCAGTGTATGTACTCTTCATATTTCAAGACTGCAAGAAAGGAAAACACAAGCACTGATATTAGATGCAACCACACTTCCAGAACAGTGATTCCAATCCATTTAAGAATTTCCTCCAATTTAAACAGCATCGCGCTCCAAAGTGTCTCTGTGTTTGTGTATGTTTAAATTGTACAGGTTTACTGGAACTTTTCAGTACACACCATCGTCTGACAACTGCAAAAATGGAATATCAAATTCCCCTCTAAGCTTGGGTAGGTTTTTATTTCACGCACAAAAACTGAAAAAAGAGAATGTATGTGAATCTTAAGAATGAACAACTACAGATAAAGATGATCTACGGGCTCGTCACGAAATTTTTTGTTATTAAAATTTGACACCGTCTACAATATTTATAGAACAGCTGTTAATTCATGAAGAGAACCTGTGGTTGCACTTAGTGCGCGGTAACGAATAAATAACCCTTGACTAATTTATTGACTAGTGAAGATGCTGTGGTTGTTCATATGACGTTGTTTGAAATCATTACGAATTTTAGACAAAATCTAGGTTGTAGTCTCACCTTAAATTCTGGTCATGACTACTTTCTGTTTCCGTGCATCTGTGTAATTAAAGAGTTTTCCCTAAAGCTATACTTTATTGCCCTTTGTAAAGCTTTTATCAGACGAAGATTTACTTCGTAAAGTAGGAAACCGTAAACAGAATTTCCGAGTAAAGCAGTCTAGAAGAAATCAACGCACGTAAAAGTAGCATGTCAACAAAATAGTAAGATATTTTATATTTTTTATCCAGTAAAGGAATGACGTCAGTATTTCGTTCACTACTAGCTGTAGAAATCAAAGCCAGTAGATCTATATATATTATTATATTTATTCACCAATCAACTGATCAATGGCCCTCAGGGGGCATATAGGCTACAAATTAACAATTAAACATAACTACATGATACAATTTACACATGTGTACCATATACACGTTAAGGGTTTCTACATTGACATATATAGGTATTGAATTCTCATCACAATACTGATTGGAAATGTACTGATGAGTGTGCTATATGGGAAGTAAAGTAAAACAATATTATAAAATGTTGTCACAAGTTATATGATGATCACAGCTGTAGATATAAACAGATAAAAGGGGAATGTGATTGGGGGGGGGGGGGTACCAAAGTCATTATGAATTCAGATTGAAGAGTCTTGACTGGGAGTATAATGAGGAGATGTCAAACTCTCACTCTCAGTAGAGAATAGGGGAAGGGAAAGAAAGAAAGGGGAAATCACTCAAATCACATCCTATCTTCTTAGATTATCTCATTGATTAGAACATCAGTCTAAGGTTTTTTGGAATGACATGTAATATGGCAGTGTCAGCCAGGTTCATTATTGGTGGTTGCCAGATAGCTTGAGCAGTGGATATAAGGGCATCTGGAGTTCAGGGGGTTCCGGGTTCAGTTTCTAGTCTATATTTCTTCCATTCTGTTAATCAATTTCATTATCTGTCAGCTGTTATACAGATACAAGAAAACTCTATCTAATTTTCCCTTTATAAACAGAAGTTGCAGTAAGTCGGAGTTAATGGGAGACAACAGGAAAATCCTGATTTTATACGGAAGTCAAACAGGGACAGCACAAGATGTTGCAGAGAAGTTTGCTCGTGAGGCCAAACGCCGCCTACTATCCACTAGAGTTATGGCCCTAGATGATTATAATGTGGTATGTTGGCATATGAAAATGGTGCAGATGCTATGGTTCCATGAATCTTTATGTATGATGATCAAATTTCATAGTTTTGCTAAAGAATATACACCTGATTAGCAATTATGTATGTACTCGTTTCCCCAACATGCTGCATCCACATGCAGTTTGCAGTCCATGTAACCTGTAGTTAATGTTGTAAACTTTCTTTTTTGAAATTTTCTTCTTTATCAGCTGTCTTGCTGTTATGCCCTCTGGGCCCAAAATTGGAATAAACTTATCTTATCTATACTGTCACTGTAGTATATAATTTCTCAATTATGTAAATTCATTGATAACTACCTTTTGCTTTGTTCTCTTACATGAAAACTGGGGGTTGTTGTTGTTGTATTTGTTTGTTTTGGGTTTTTTTGTTGATCGCTTGATTTTGTGGTTTGTCCAATCATGAAATTGGTGTTCTCTAAATGTTGATGTTAGAAACAATAATTTGTATGTTATGCACACTGTTCTTGGTATGGATATAAAAAAGTGTTAATGTAGAACTCATTAATATATTGGTAATTTGACAATGTCTGACTTTCAATTTGCAAATCAACAGAGCTATCGGTTTTCAAAAAGATAAAGTTAATATATATTTATCATGTTTATTACTCTCTTAGGTCGACCTCATCCATGAAGAAATGGTTGTATTTGTTTGTGCCACAACGGGACAG
The DNA here is from genome assembly GCF_947568905.1 of Ostrea edulis. Classification (NCBI taxonomy): domain Eukaryota; kingdom Metazoa; phylum Mollusca; class Bivalvia; order Ostreida; family Ostreidae; genus Ostrea; species Ostrea edulis. Next base: position 100,307,487 of record NC_079165.1, on the reverse strand, counting down.
GGAGACCCACCAGACAACATGAGAGTAAGTGTTGAAATCTACACCTGTATGAAACATGTCTCTGAATATAAGCATCACTTTATGAAGATATGTTGGTAGAAAGATGTAATGCCAGCAGCCACCATCATAATTTACAGGTATTTTGGCGATTCATAATGAGGAAGAATCTGCCAAACAACTCGCTGTCCAAGATGAAGTTTGCTGTTATGGGTTTGGGAGATTCATCTTATCAGAAGTAAGTTTCATTCACTAATCATTCTAGTAATAGTCCCCCCCTTGCCATGGTCAGGGCATGGCCGATCTTCTCTTTGCTGTATTCCTTCTTCTGTCATATCCTAGTTTGTGTTTACCTCATTTTGTAGATGAACTAATATTTATAGAGGATTCCTTTAAAAGTTTTCCTAAATAACTGTTTTGCAGATTTAATTTCATTGCTAAGAAGTTATTTAAGCGTCTCCTTCAGCTCGGAGCAGAGAGTTTGCAGTCTGTCGGACTGGCTGATGACCAACACGACTTGGGGTAAGTGTCATTCTCAGGATTAGAAACTAAACATGGATCTGAAATATACTTGTCAAGGTCTTCACAAAAACTTAAACTACCCACCAACTAGGGCTACCATGAAACAGGCAAGTGGAATTTGATATTGGAGTGGCTTGATGGGATGATAAATTTTTTCCATAAGATGTAATTTAGGTCTGCAAAAATACAAGTTTCAGTAGAAGGAACATTTTCATGATACATCTCTATATATCATGTTATATACACATTTCCAGTTTTTGTTTACCTTTGATAGCCATTTCCTCATAAACGTGCTGCAGTTGTAAAAAATACGTGTTTGATTCTTGATAAATGTTATAATAGAATATCAATTTTAACACTTGGGAGTTCAAACAGAAATGAAAGTAGAATGTTAATATAAGAAATAAATTTCATTTTTGAAAATTGAATGCGCTCCATGAAGTACTGCAGATTCCTTATCGTATGTGAATACTTAACATGGCAAAATGACTCGTACATATGTTAAATCGCGTAAACATAAATTCATGTGTCATCTGTTAATCAAGAGTTCTTACATGTAATTTAGCAACAGAAAATTAAGAGCGATTAATTTTATTTTGTGATTGATGCCTCTCGCGAAATTATGTGATAGTAAATCCTTCGCATATATTAAAAAGAAATTTACAGCATGCTGTCAGCTGACACGATACATCACAGTTCATACCCAGATATATTTTCAAAAATGAATTTTTTTCCTACATATCATATCCAGCATAACTGCATTTACTGTGGATAAGTACAGGAATGTCTTCATTCTCAGTCACAAACTGCCGTACTTTAATGTCTTCATTCTCAGTCACAAACTGCCGTACTTCAATGTCTTCATTCTCAGTCACAAACTGCCGTACTTTAATGTCTTCATTCTCAGTCACAAACTGCCGTACTTTAATGTCTTCATTCTCAGTCACAAACTGCCGTACTTTAATGTCTTCATTCTCAGTCACAAACTGCCGTACTTTAATGTCTTCATTCTCAGTCACAAACTGCCGTACTTTAATGTCTTCATTCTCAGTCACAAACTGCCGTACTTTAATGTCTTCATTCTCAGTCACAAACTGCCGTACTTTAATGTCTTCATTCTCAGTCACAAACT
>NC_079165.1:100270836-100300836 GCF_947568905.1 Ostrea edulis | reverse complement strand
TGCGATCATTAAGACTTTGTATATGATAAGGAGTCTATTTTATTAGTAATGATTAGAAAATCTGAACTGTGATTGTCCATTACATATGTGTTACAAATACATAAGGTGTATTTATAGATATGAGGAAATGAAATATTGGTATTCAATTCAGATATTATGATGTGATTTTGCCTGTAGATTTATTTGATGATGCATGTAGTGTTGGTTCTATTTTTATAGGAGGAACTCTATTCTTACTGCAACAGAGTGAAGCGGTCCATTCTGGAGGTTGGTATATGATATACATATGTATATGCTTATTGCTGTCTGAACTATTTTGTTAAACATCAACAATTTTGACATGTTTGTTTTTTATGTTAAATAGGACAATAAACTAGATATTGTTCAAAGAGCCAGTGAAAAGTTTTTAATTTGTGGACTATAAAAACAGCCTAGGGTCTATTGACTGGCTGCCAGAGATTTTAGGATTATGGAAAACAGTTGAAATGTTAAATTGTAACATTTTTATATGCTAGGGAGAAAATGAAGACGTATAAGGATACAATATTATCAATATAAAAGCAGACAGTAATGCATATTAAAGTTACATGTATTTTGTGTATATCCAGAATAAGAATTAATTTTTAAAGACAACTTGTATATCAAAATACTAGTTCTTATTATACAATGCACCATTAATCTCTCAAAAAATGTTGTGTAAATGTATCAAATTTTCATTAAAACATCTGCTTGGTTCTTAAGGTTCTTTGATATTGTTATTAACGTGTATAAAGATCGTTCACGTAATGTTATTATGTGTGGCAGGTTCTACAAGATTTCCCGAACACCAGCAGTAGTCTCCAATTTGAGTATCTTTTTGACGTTATACCTCAGCTCCAGCCTCGAGCATTCTCAATTGCTTCATCACAAGTTGTGAGTACTGTGTGCTGTAACACTTTGTATTTTATATGTCTACAGTGTCTGAAATGTTAATTTGATAAGCCCTACAATAAATGAGTGTCCCATTGTGATCAGCCAATGTGGGATGTGTGGATGTGTCCATCCATGCAAATGCTTTTCCAGACTTTTATTAGAATACATGTATTGATTTGGAACTTTATACATGAACTTCTATTATTGGGTTAAATATTAAGTTTGAGTTTGGGCTGTGTCGACTTATTGTTGAAAGTGTTATGGGCCATGAACTTTGCAAATTTCAGGGATTTGTCAGTTTTCAGGGAATTGACAGTTTTCAGGGATTTAACAGTTTTCAGGGATTTGACAGTTCAGGGATTTGACAGTTTTCGGGGAATTTGACAGTTTTTCAGGGATTTGACAGTTTTCTTGACTATTTTTTGGCTATCTCTGCACCGACTGAATTGAAAACTTATATCAGTGGGTTACAAATCAAGTTCAAGTTTTGGTTTTGTTGACTTATATGAACCATAAACTTAGAAAATTTCAGGGATTTTTTTTTAACTATTCCAGCATCTATTGAATTGAGAATTTATGCATAATTTTATATCAATGGGTTGCAAATCAAGTTTGAGTTTGGACTTTGTTAATGTATTTTTTGAAAAAGTACTTAACAAATAATGTCTCTAAGTGAAGCCCTTTCGTTATGCTTAATTGTCATCACAACTACATCTAGTTCATGTAGTTGAGCATATATATTATTTTCAAAAGTGGTCTATTTTCAAGCAGTATATATATTTCATTTGATTTCTTTCACAGGTTTTTCCTGATGAAATTCAGATTCTGATGGCTGTGGTGGAGTACAAGACAAGACTACAAAAGCCAAGAAGAGGAGTGTGTTCCACATGGTTGTCGAGATTAAAAGTGTCGGACAAACCATTCGTCCCAGTTTGGGTCAAGAAAGGAACAATACGTTTTCCAAAAGATATTAGTACACCTGTTATACTGATTGGACCAGGTAATTGCAAGGTCTCAGTATGAGATTGCATACATATGAAGATATGAATGTGGAGACGTGTTGTCAGTATAACTGTGTTTTCCTCTAGGTACTGGTGTGGCTCCTTTTAGAAGTTTTATACAGGAGAGATCAAAAAGCAAGACTAGAAGTAAGTGTGGACTTGAATTCTTATCAATGTCAAATATCTGACCAAAGATGCATTGTTCAGGAAAACTCATTTGTGGGGCAAGGGGACAGTAAAACATACCCTTGGACTTTTAACCAATTTTTTAAAAACCTGAATAGTAATAGTGCAATCCCCTAGATAATATATGTACCTAATAAGTCCTAATTATACCACGAGTAGTGGAGGGTATAATATTTTTGGCTCATCCGTCCTGTTCCTGTCAGCTGAACTCCTCTGAAACTACTCAACAGAATTTTATGAAACTTTGTAGTTAATAAAGACATACTTTGTAGATGTGCATGTTTGCAGGAAATTCTGATTCTATTTTTCTGGGAGTTACACCCCTTTTGAATTTTTAAAAACGTTTGCGAAGATTATATATACTACTGAAACCGTTTTTCAGCGCAACTTCTCTGAAACTGCAGAACAAAATTTCAGGAAACTTTGTATTTAATTCGGACATGCTCTGTAGATGCAGGAATTCTGATATATATTTTTTTCTGGGAGTTATGCCTCTTTGAAATTAAACATGTAAAAGGTTTGTTCAAAATTAAATATACAACTGAAACTGTTTGTGAGCACAACTCAAAGGAATTTCATGTAACTTTGTATTTTATGGACATACTGTGTAGATGTGCATATTCATAGGAAATTTAAATTTAATTTTTTTCCTTAGGAATTATGCCCCTTTTGAACATGGAATGTTGGCCAAAATATACTCTTTGGTGCAACTTTTCAAGCCATGTGTAATTTAAAATATTTTTTTTGATATTTTACACAAATTTACATTTCTAAACAATATTACACATAACTTGAGTGATGCCATCTAGTTACATGTATAAAAATTGTACAGTACAGCACTAAGGCATAAGAATGCTTAACATTGGGATTCTTTATGTGTAGCATTGTCATTCATTATGTGTTGCATTGTCATTTATAGTGGTAGCATGGGCTTGCTCAATATTTCTTCCATTCAATTTTTTTCCCCAGAAAATGTCCTTTTCTTTGGATGTAGAAATCACGATAAGGATTTTCTCTGTAAGGAAGAATGGAATGAAGCAGTGAGGAATGGCTGCTTGGAGTTACACACAGCTTTTTCAAGAGACCAAGTAATTATTGTTATATCCACTATCACAAATACACACTTATTCAGAATTGCAGATGTGATTAAGCTTAGATTTACCAGTATGTTTATAACAACAAATATTTCTTCTTCACCAGAGACATTTGTAAATGTAAAATAAATTCTCGCAGGGTGCATTGTACAGTAAACATTTTCAAATGGTGAATGATTTTTAACATATTTCATTGTAGAGTTAGGTATTAATCAATAATTTTAAATATATATGGGCTATTTTTGATATTATATTGATTTTAATCTAGCTCAGAGGATATTTATGTCAACCTTCAAACTAATTTTCACCTGTCAGTCGATAGATAACATGTTGTTCACTCAACATCTTGAGAACCATTCACTTGATCGTTATTATACCGTATAAGTGGAATTTTTAGCGAGACACAAATTTAGTGATTTTTCCATAAAATTTGATATATTTATTTAGCGAGAGCTAATTTTATAGCTGCAATAATGTAGCCCTCTCTGATTTTTTTTTTTTTTTTAGGAGAGGGCTACAACTCTTTAGGATCTCCGTAATGGTGCAAATGCGGGAGTGATTCACTCCCGCAACATTTGCGCTCATTCTAAACATTTGCTGACTTTCTTTACGTAAATAAAATGATATTCTATGTTTCTTAGTCAATATATAAATTTACAACCTGCAACTTAAGGTTTGTGAGGCTCTATTCTACCGTTTTCAACAATTTCGATAAATTCCAATTTCTCGATTCATATTTGTGCGCCATGTTTGATGTACTGAAGTATAAACTTCCGATTGTCAAGTCATTTGCATATGCCATATAAGGTAGTATTTACATCAATGGAAAAGTATGGAGGCGAAAGCTATTTCGTCGGTATTGAAAAGGTTTGAATTTAATATCAAGTTAAAAACCGAACAGCCGAGTGTAAATTCTTTCTGCAACAATATGATTTTCCTTTCTTTGTCGAAGTGGCTCGAGTAACTACATTTTCGCGCTGATTGTCAATGCTTAGGTTTTTCATTAGATCCACCTACGAGATCTCGCGATAACAAGCATGGCGGAGCAGACGAAGAATTTTGCATGCTGTACATTGTATTTAATGAAAAACACCTTTATTAGACATGCCCGAGCACAAAGTTGGTACTCCTTTTGGTGTAAACAACATTTGGGACTAATACACAGAGTTTATTATCGGTTATTTATAAAATTATTTTGCACCATTACGGAGATCCTATGGAATTGTAGCCCTATCCCGAAAACGTCAGAATTTAAAAAAATTTGGATAGGGCTACATTATTGCAGCTACTAATTTTAGTGACCTTATAATTCCAAGAAAGACAGCTATTACCTATGATATGGAAAGAATTATTAACGATATTCAATTTTAGTGATCACAACACCCTCACTAATACCAAAATTAAATCCTCGTTAAAAATTGTGATTATACAGTATTTCACATGTAGATTGGTTATGAGTAGAAGAGGACCCCTATTGATAAAAGGTCAAAAGGTCAAGGGTTAATCCACTCTGGACGTAGGAATATACCGTCCGCTCAATATCTTGAGAACCCTTTGCTTGACAGACATTAAACTTGGTACACTGGTACATCCTAAGGAGTAAATGACCCCCTATTGATTTTGAGGTCACATGATCAAAGATCAAGGGTCAAACTGGACAAATTAATATATTGTCTCTTATATTTTAAGAATCATTTACTTAATTGACACCAAACTTGGTACACTAGTGCATCCTAAGTAATAGATGACCCCTATTGATTTTTAGTTCACATGATTAATTTACTCTGGACATTGGAAGATATTGTTTGCTCAATATTTTGACGTGATTTGCACTTTTAATAAATGATGCATGTGTATAACCTTTTTCAATTTTGCACCACGGGGGGCATATACCGGTATGTTTAACAAACATTTCTTGTTTTTTCTTCCCACTTTCATGCATTAGGAAGACAAAGTGTACGTACAACATGTGATGTTGAATAAAGGCCCATTACTCTGGAAACTCTTGGAGGATGAAGCTGCTTGGTTCTACATTGCTGGGTAAACTATTGACACGATTATCTTCTGATTTTATTATTCTCTTACAATCAATCTGGAGAGGGTGAGAGTTATGTGGATCCAGAAATTTTTCTCGGAGGGGGTCCACAGTTGGTAATTAAGAAGGTTCAATTATTCAAGGGGTTTAATATCAAATCACATAGTATATAATTTAATTTATTTGTGATGTTGGTTAGGTTTCTACCCCCCCCCCCCCCCCCCCCCCCCCCCCCCCCCGATATGTACACTGTCCTCGGATATCTGTCTTGTGCTGTAAATGTAGGCTACACTTAATCTTGCTAAATATGGAAAGTATTGTCTATATATTCTTTCATGCCCCGTTTATTTGCAGTAATGCCAAACAAATGCCGGATGATGTGAAATCAGCTCTGCACAACATCATACAACAACACGGTCATATGAGCAGTGAAGAAGCAGATAGCTACATTCATCGTTTGGAACAAACTCGGAGATACCAGGCGGAGACGTGGAACTGACCCTCTGTGATATTACATAGCAATAAAATCTCTATATATCCTACATCTTAATGTGGTGCAATACATATACTATTTGTGCAGAAAAAGAAGCTGTCACAATGTAAAAATGTGATAATGCAGCTAAAATAACCATTTGGCGCCAAAGATGATGATTCAATTCACCTGCCACACACTACTGTGGAATCTTCATGTTTTTAGTGAGGGTACACTCTGTTTAATTATACCCCCTGTAAACGAAGTTTAGGGGGGGGGGGTTATTGAAATCAGCATGTCCATCTGTCTGTAGACATGATTTTGTCTGTGCATGTTCCAAGAAACTAGTGCATAGATTTTTCTCATTACTCGCTACATGTAGATGTACTCCTGGTATTTTCATATTGATTGGACAATTATCTTCAATTTACAGGCTTTTTTCAACTTATAAACCCTCAGTCATTTTTAGCTGACAGTCAAGCAAGTTAAAAGTTTACGGACAAACACCCCCAAGGAATCCTCAAAAATTGAGCCGCCACAAAATGACTTCATGGTGCTATCTGGCTACCTGGAAATTATTTCAATCATTTCCACAGTACTGTCTGTACGGCTCCACCAATCATTTCACAGTACTGTCTGTACGGCTCCACCAAACATTTCACAGTACTGTCTGTACGGCTCCACCAATCATTTCACAGTACTGTCTGTACGGCTCCACCAATCATTTCACAGTACTGTCTGTACGGCCCCACCATTCATTTCACAGTACTGTCTGTACGGCTCCACCAATCATTTCACAGTACTGTCTGTATGGCCCCCACCAATCATTTCACAGTACTGTCTGTACGGCTCCACCAATCATTTCACAGTACTGTTTTTTACAGCCCCCACCAAATCATTTCACAGTACAGAAATTAATAAAAATGACGCTAATTTTAAGGGTTTTTGGAAAAAATTAAGTTCTCCCAATACAGTATTTCAAGAAAACAAAAGATTTTGTTATTCATTTCTCCAGGAGTAGATGAAATTATTGCTTCTTTTATCGGTTAGTACATTTTTTAAACAAGATACCACGATTTACCTTAATTTGAAAATTGTAGGGGGGGTGCGCGCCCCCCCCCCCCCCTAAATCCGCCACTGGTACTGTCTACGGCCCCTACCAAATCATTTCACAGTAGTCTGTACAGCCCCCGCCAATTATTTCACAGTACTGTCTGTAGAATTCAGTCTCAATAAGTCATGCATGTTAAATTATTGCAAAAGATTTATGGCAACAAAATAGCATACAATAACAAATTAATAATTTAAATACATGACTAGAGACAACAGCTCATAAAACTAAAATACTGTATTTCACAAAATAATTTAGCACAAAGTTCTCCAGATCATGAATCTCCTGTGCAGTGACAGTAGTTTTATTTTCATGCGGATTACTCAAATATTCGACATCATTAGTCAATGTTCGTCACAGTAGCTGTATATAATCAGGAATGGTGGAATTTCAGTCTGAGAAGGAATAGCTATCGCTATGTTGACTGTCCGATCCATTTAACCAGTGCTGGGGACCTGTGGTAGAAAAAAAAATCTATATCATGAATATATTCACGTATTTATTACTTATTTCCAATAGTTATAAATATTGGGACGTCAAAACAGTCTAACGTTCCAATATGAACGACCGGGTAGCTACAAAACTGCAGCCAATACAAAGCTAGCTGTTAATCATAATGAGCGAACTCCAGGATATTTAATCCCCGTTCCCTTCTGGTTAATACACACACCAGTATCCGATGAAGAAAATGTCCAAATAGATTCTGCTAGTAGTACCCCATGACCCTCCAGCCATTCAGAAACCAATTTTCTAACCAACAGCTCAATTAGAGTGAATATGTTATATTTCAAATTTCTTTCATTCTCAAAGAAAACAAATAAAAATCCTATAGAAATACATGTGTACGCAGTGTCGAATTATTAAGAACTTATTGTGTGGTTTGGACGGAACTTACAATGTGGTTTGGACGGAACTTACTGTATGGTTTGGACGGAACTTACTATGTGGTTTGGACAGAACTTATTTTGTGGTTTGGACAGAACTTACTGTGTGGACGGAACTTACTATGTGGTTTGGACGGAACTTACTATGTGGTTTGGACAGAACTTATTTTGTGGTTTGGACGGAACTTACTGTGTGGACGGAACTTACTATGTGGTTTGGACGGAACTTACTGTGTGGTTTGGACAGAACTTACTGTGTGGTTTGGACGGAACTTACTGTGTGGTTTGGACAGAACTTACTGTGTGGTTTGGACGGAACTTACTGTGTGGTTTGGACGGAACTTACTGTGTGGTTTGGACGGAACTTACTGTGTGGTTTGGACGGAACTTACTGTGTGGTTTGGACGGAACTTACTGTGTGGTTTGGACAGAACTTACTGTGTGGTTTGGACAGAACTTACTGTGTGGTTTGGACAGAACTTATTTTGTGGTTTGGACGGAACTTACTGTGTGGTTTGGACGGAACTTACTATGTGGTTTGGACGGAACTTACTATGTGGTTTGGACAGAACTTATTTTGTGGTTTGGACGGAACTTACTGTGTGGACGGAACTTACTATGTGGTTTGGACGGAACTTACTATGTGGTTTGGACGGAACTTACTGTGTGGTTTGGACAGAACTTACTGTGTGGTTTGGACAGAACTTACTGTGTGGTTTGGACAGAACTTATTGTGTGGTTTGGACGGAACTTACTGTGTGGTTTGGACGGAACTTACTGTGTGGTTTGGACGGGGAGGAGTTGGAGGAGGGACTAGTGTGTTCACCGCCCTGTTGCTGCTTTTTCTGACGTGCGCGTGAGTTTTGGAACCACACTTGCGTCACGCGCTTGCTGAGACCAGTGATTTGTGCTATGCGTTCCAAGTCTTGACCATCTGGATTACTGTCTAACTGGAAGTTGGCCTGTAGCACCTGGAGTTGGTCCTCGGTGAATGTTGTTCTCACACGCTTCGCTTTTGATTTCTGACTACACTCAGAATCTAAAAAAAAAGTATATCGTTAAATATTCTATTAAAACGTAGACAATTTACAAATGCTAAAACCCATTTATCTTTATTTAAAAGTGAGTTTCTACCTTTACTTGATCCGCCCTCTAGAAGCTCCATGTAGTGACTTTTACACAGGACTCTGTCCCCATGTAAAGCGAATTCTTCCCCTGTAGATAACTGCCGTTTGCAACTGTCGCATGCAAAGCAGGCCAAATGGTAGACATTTTCCCGCGCGCGCCTCACCCAGTCCGTGGACTGTATAGTTCTGTAACACTTTGCACACTTTGTTCCAAACTCTCTGAAACCAGAAAAAAAGATGGAGTTGAATTTTTCGTCAAAAGATGAACAGCAGGACGCAGGATAACTGCAAGCTTCACTTGTCTGGATTGGTAATAGTCTCGCTTTGTTGCATATACGAGTATTTATTTACATCATGAAAAGGTGAAGATAACTAACGGTGATCAATCTCATAACACCTAAAAGGAAAATAAAATTAAGACTTGGGCAAATACGGATCCCTGGACACACCAGAAGTGTGATCAAATGCTTAAGAGGGGTAAGCATCCCATGCCGAACGGTCACTTTCGCCATGAGCCCTAAATCTCGATCAGGTAAAGAAATTAATCCGCTGTCAAAATCGGTGTGTAAAGAACGGCCTAACAATTGGTATGAAACACGCCAGACAGCAATTGACCCAATGACGGATTGTATTGGCAAACTTGATCGTTATAACGACCATAGAAATTGCGAAATGCTGATTTTAAACGAGACTGTTGGAACCCCTGTAACATCAACTTGTTAATAGCCTGGCTCGATTTAAAAACTGATCACAAGCAGAACAAGCTCTTGCGTATCGAATCAGTTGAGAGACATAAACATCATATGCAGGTGATAATGGAATGCTATTACATATATATGGAAAGTTGACGATGGAGAAGCTGAACCCCGTTTGTCACAAAGTTGAGTTGTTAGTTTGCCGCTATTATATATGTGTTAAAAATATCTAAGTACGAAGCAGATGTTGAAGACTCTGGTGTCTTATTTCGAGTTTACTGGGATATATCGAATCGACATATGAATGAAAATGACTATTGGTAATAGACAAAACGTCGGCGATGTATCTAAATGTCGAGTTTAAGGCCACAGCAAGATATTTTTTTCTTCTCGTGTAAAAGCTTTTGAATAAATTCTGCCTCGTAAGAATATAGAAACAGATCAGCTAAGAATGGAGCACAACTCGTGCGCATGGGAATTCCAACTGACTGTTGGAATACCTGATCACCAAAGACTACGAAAATGATGTCAGTGAGGAACTTGACACCTTTTTATTATCACTTTAGAGTACTTGTGTGCAAAATCAGGGTGGTGTTTAATTAACTAAGTAATTTTTTGAATGACTCATCACAAGATTTTTCCATTTTTGTTGAAGAAGCAACTGTCTATGATGTTAAAAAGTCTATAGTCTTTAATTTGTTGTGAGGAATGGTTGTGTAAAGTGCTGAAAAGCCATATGTTTTGATATTGTTGGTTTGAAAAAAGGTTTTTTATTTCAAATTTATTGAGGTTTTTTTTAATCCACATCTGGCATATGTTGTAGCGTAATAAGTTTGAAGTGTCTCCTTCACAGCAGTTAATAATTTCATATGGAGCAAAGATAGAGGCTTGGAAAAACATTTATACTGGATCCAGCAATGCATCTGTAAGGGTTTTTGTGAAGTTTAGGAATCCAGTATAGGTACAGCAACTTATATTCATTCGCCCCATTGACTTGGATATTAAATGTGTTTAAAATTGAAACGCGATATTAAAGAATTTCATCTTTTGAAAGGGCAGTTAGAGTACAAGTAGGATTACTAAAAGGGAATTAATGCCAAGTTCGTTACACAAAGACAATGTTGTTGAGTATCGCAATATTGACTTATATTAATTACACTTTTGCTTTTAAGAACATTATAAATTTAGTAAAACAAATGCAAAACAGGAAAGACATAAACTACTCTATTGCCATTGCTGAAAAATCGTATTACTAGTATTTCTGAAAACTTGTGAAAAACTATAAGGATATCAACTTCAAGCATCTATAGCTGGCACATCAGAGAGGGGGTTCTGATGGTATCTATGACTTATATACAGGAACTTTTCAGGGCCAGCCAAGGGGCATCAATGATTACTGCTGTCTGCAACTTCTTGGAAGAAAGATAACTCATGATAGTGAAGTTTATCATACATTATCTTTGTAATATCACTGAAGACAATGCCAGTTTTGAAACTTGGAGACTGAATTTTGTTTTCTATCATCCACTTCTAGGTAATGACCAATCACCTGGATACAATGGTATGTAGTGTTCAATTCTTTATCATGATGAAATATACTAAATAAAAGTGGAATACTTCTTTGCATTTGTGTGATTAAAAGTTTAAGGCAAATTTCTGGTATTGAATATTTTGGTGTATATGCATTGTAGAAATATAGCTTGTGATATGGAAATATGAGGGTTCAAGACTGCATGAAAGCTAGTTAGCTGAAACTAACAACAGGTCCATGGACCACAACACTCGCAAGAATCACCTTTGCTGGGAAACTAAGAGCTGTCGTTCGGGCACTATTGCGTTCCAAAGCAACATCCAGTCTGATTAAAATCAAACCTCTCACTTCGCTCGATATACGAACAATCGCTGCAATTGTCCGTATATCGAGCGAAGTGAGAGGTTTGATATTAATCAGACTGAAGCAACACCGTGAGAGCAAAGTACCCACCTAAACAGTCATTAGATAAAAGGAGAGGCAGAACATTTATCACGTGATTGAAAGATATCATGTCACTAAGGAGTAAAATTTCTTTAAGTTTCAACCATGGATAAAATGCTGAGTATGTTTGAAATGAAGAAAAATAAATTTCAAGAATAAAAAAGTGCGACCTTTATGTAATTTTGTGAAAATTATATAAAATTTCTCCAATTTTTTTTTTACTATCATTCATGTGCATGTACAATAATATTACGTCCAATGCTTGTATGTGTTATGAACGTATATGTATGTTTAATGTATGTGCTCGCGCGTATGTAAACGGTATAAAAACACCACGTACATGTAACATGTGAAACACGGGTCTTGTGTATCAAATGTGGCACACGTACGTTACACATACAGATAACTTATCACGTACATAACACATACAGATAACTTATTGCGTACGTTACACATACAGGTAACTTATCACGTACGTTACACATACAGATAACTTATCACGTACGTTACAGATACAGGTAACATCACGTACATAACACATACAGATAACTTATTGCGTACGTTACACATACAGATAACTTATCACGTACGTTACACATACAGATAACTTATCACGTACGTTACAGATACAGGTAACATCACGTACATAACACATACAGATAACTTATTGCGTACGTTACACATACAGATAACTTATCACGTACGTTACAGATACAGGTAACATCACGTACATAACACATACAGATAACTTATTGCGTACGTTACACATACAGATAACTTATCACGTACGTTACACATACAGATAACTTATCACGTACGTTACAGATACAGGTAACATCACGTACATAACACATACAGATAACTTATCACGTACGTTACACATACAGATAACTTATCACGTACATAACACATACAGATAACTTATCACGTACGTTACACATACAGGTAACTTATCACGTACATAACACATACAGATAACTTATCACGTACGTTACACATACAGATAACTTATTGCATACGTTACACATACAGATAACTTATCACGTACGTTACACATACAGATAACTTATTGCGTACGTTACACATACAGATAACTTATCACGTACGTTACACATACAGATAACTTATTGCATACGTTACACATACAGATAACTTATCACGTACGTTACACATACAGATAACTTATTGCGTACGTTACACATACAGATAACTTATCACGTACGTTACAGATACAGGTAACATCACGTACATAACACATACAGGTAACTTATCACGTACGTTACACATACAGATAACTTATCGCGTACGTTACACATACAGATAACTTATCACGTACGTGTATTATAACCCAACCTACGTGTACTATATTTTGCTGAGAAAGGTTTCCGCTGAATGAAAACCTGTTTTAGTCACTTTGATAATAATAAGTAAACAAGACTGACAGCTAATGCCTACTCTGGATCCAGGACCATAGAATAAAGTAAATTGCATTTACAGTAGCCGAGGTCACTTCCATGTTAAATAGACTAACTATACTCCTATGATTCTTGAAAGGAAGAATTTTAAAAAACTATATATAGAAACTGTATACTCTATGCAATGTATTACAGTTCTATTGTGGTTAGCTATGCGTAGGGCCACGGGACATTATTTGAACAAACTCGAATATCCACGGCACGAAGATATTTAAAAATCAAGTCTATAATTGTAACCTTGTGTTATCCCAGAGCTCACGGTTTAAATTGTTAGAGGATGCCTGCATATTTATTTGATAAATTGTCACGTTGATTTTGTAGGGATCTGTTTAGATGTGAATTAGAGGGAATTTTTAAAATTTTAATTTCATAAAATGTGTTCTTTATTTCGGATTATTAACGTTAAAACTTTCTTTGAAATTACTCAAATGGATTGGATCGTGTTAGAAATATATTGAACGATTTCCCCGTTTATATATCTATTTTCCGAGCGAGTTGATAAATGCCACCTTAATTTACTCACGTGACTCAGAGTGTTGCTGATTAATGAGCAACTTTCACGTAAGGCGCATAGAGAGGAGGAGAAAATCTAACGACAGCAATTATTATCCTATGTCCAAAACTATCGATATTGTTAATGGGATATGCTAAAAATTTAAAAACCCTCAAAGTAAATCCTTCTAAAGCATGTCAACTTTAATGAAAACAGTGTCGTACACAATCACGATGTCCATGCTTGTTTTTCCCCCGCGCACAAAAAAAGTATTTGTGAATCTTCATAAGGAAATTCCAAACTAGATCCTTCGCTCATTTACTTCCTTTATTTATAAAAGGTTATGCCGTTATCCAATGAAAATTTATTTCACCGGTTAAAAGTGGTTGCTAAATTCAATCTACTTCTTTCAATTCAATCCAACACGTTTTATCCTTGTGAGTCTGGAGAAGACGATTTATAAATATCTTTTCTACGTTTAACCTATTGAACCCCAACATGACCCCGGAGGTCATGATTCGAACAAACCTAATATGCATTACATGCACTTGAATGTGTATCTGAAAGAGTTTTCTTTCCTATTCATTTCTGTACAAAACTTTTATAGGATATTGAGGCCCCATTCTGACTATTTCCCTTTCGAAAGTTTGGTTAAAATTGGTTGCATGGTTCTTGAGAAGTAAAGTCTACCATGACGATAAAGGACGGATAAACTTCACTATGCCTAAGATGGGCTAAATAGGGGTACTGTATTAACCTAAGTCAAAAAGTACGTATACTTACAAGAGTAAGTCTAGAGGGAAGGTACGGGGATTGTAACTTATCAAGTTGAACATATTTCACAAAAAGGTTGTTTTGGGGTCGGCTTCCCCTTGGGCGAAACAAAATACATCTTGGATCGGACCCCATTCCGTTTGAAAAATTTCTGGATCCACCACTGCTCAATATATATAGTTTCTGTTCTAATGATATATGTATCTTGCTAAATTTACTTGTTAACTATTTATTACCTGTTAGTGTTATCTATAACCTACTCGTGGTATAGATACATGTATTACTAATTGACATTCGGTAAAATCAATTAGTGAAAAGCGATACAATTATGGAATGTAAAAGTGAATAGTCATATCATTGAATAGATATTTTTTTTAAAAACGACCCACAGGAGAAGATAAGCATGGTATCTTAAAAATCAAACCATTTAGTTATTCTACAAAAACATACAAACTGGCGAGTCTGATATTCTGTCATACATTTGTATATTATGTACAATGGCATTTACCACAAAGTCTCACAACTTAGAAACGCCCCTTTTCCGTACTAAACAATTTCACATTCACGATGAACAATACTGTAAGAAGAAAGAATTAGATATTGACTGCAAAGAATGAAGAAGAAGAAAAGCAAACAAAAACAAAACCACAAAACACCAAACAACGAAGAAACAAAATGACTATAAATAAACAAAATATGGAATTCTGGTAAACATGAATTGATTCGTCAACATTTGTATAAACTAAAGAATAATTTCTCCCACAGTAGAACACGGGTATCGACTATACTTCTAATTTATCAAATTTGATATGTTATAAAAGGTTTTCCATATCAATATTGAATCAGTTAAATTCTAAACATTTTTTTATTAATAGAACACTATTACAGCTTCTTGTAACTATGGAGGAAGTGTTGAAATTTTCGTGATTATGAAAATTTAAAGAAAATTAGTTTTAAAATTTTCTAAATTTTACACGCTAATTTAAGAAGGGACACATGATACTAAAATGTATATGATATATTTAGTCAATCTAAACCAAAATCTAACGAATCGCAGTGCTCTCACAAAGGAGGATTCTTATCAAATTATAGTTAAAAATCATGAAAATATTTTATGTAAAATAAATTTCATCTAAGATAAATTGGTTTCAAAACCAGATCATGAAATTTCCGGGGGGTTAACACAGTAATTGCATAATGTAAATCCTAGAATTCGTCAAATTTGATTATTCCAATCACCTTAGTTCTCTAAACGTAGAGAATCTTTTCCGCACAAAAAATATCTCATCATCTCACGAATCATCGACGTCTAGACTGAATATAACCCCAACAGAGAACAGTGAACAACAGTAAATTATATTCTATCAACACTGCTTGTCAACATTAAATTTCATCATGAATGAATACTCAGTACAGTACTATAAATTCCATTTTCTTTTTAAAGTTGTCATGTAATTTCCCAAATCAATGCATAAAATATAAAAGAATTTGCTGACCAAAATGAATATTTCCTTTTTTTTCTAAAAAAAAAAAAAAGTCTTGGACAGCTTGCTATTCTGCAAAAGCATCTCCCTCTTTAGTATGTCCTAAAAACAACATTTTTATTGAATCTACGACACTAATATTGGGGGAAATAATACTAATTTAGAACTGTCCGGTAACACCCAAATATTTCCCGTGCTTCCGACTGACAATTTTCCGGCTAATTAGTGCGCGATCGATTGGACAGAATTTGAATTCATCTAACGAACGCTGAAGTCGATCTTTGGTAACCCCCTCAATTGTTGCTAATTTGTACGGTAAATGAAATTTAGAGGACACGATGTGATGCTTGAACTCGATCTTTTGTTGGAAAATTGTCGTGATTTCTTGTTCGAACAAATTCGGTCTCTAGTATAACAACCACGTTACAGAATGATTTGTCATTAATTATCCAGATCAAAACATTTCTCACACCTCTGCTGGTAAACTTTCCCTTTGGGCTTTGTAGAGAGCTAGACCAGGAAAGCTTGTCTATCATAGCAGTGAACACTATTTTATGAGTAAACTTGCATCAACCTTGAAATATATGCGTTCTAATTTATTGTTCATTATTAAAGAATTTTGATTTAAAAAAAAAAAAAAAGTTAGTTTATGCAAAACCGGTAATTTTGTCTGTAACAATAATAGTAAGACTGGGTCGAGTTTCTGTGGAAACGAGGGAGTTATTTATATTCGGTCATTCCTATCCAATTTTTGTGGAAACGAGGCGGGTATTTATATTCGGTCATTCCTATCCCGAGGAGAATTTTTTAGAAATTAGGCCGGGTCTATACCATACCACCCCTTATGTATTTATTAGTATAGGTGGTGGTATGGTATAGACCCCTACTATTGTTATTACACACAAAATTATTGGCTCCTGTTGTTAATCATGCTACATGTACAGCAGTACTTGTGATTATATGAATCAATTGCACTAGGAATACAATATTCTATAAGCACATGAGAACCTCGCATCTCATAACAGTGGTTATGATATCACCGTATGGTTTGATACAGGCATATAACATCTATCATGTCCCTAATTTGGAATAAATAAATCATGTTAAATATATGTATAGTACTATACATATATAACACGTATAACATATAACATATATACTGTCAATGTTTGAAAATAGCTGCTAAGCAGTTGTAAGATCAACAAGAATACTGGAATATGAATGAACAAGTGAAGATAACGAAAAGTTATCAATCTCATAACTCTTATAAAGAATACAAAATTAAGAGTAGGGCAAACACGGACCCCTGGACACACCAGAGGTGAGATCAGGTGCCTAGGAGGAATAAAAATCCCCTGTCGACCAGTCACACCCACCGTGTACTTTGACATCGTATATGGTATTCGACCACCACCATATTATCATCAAATACCTTGAATAATCATTCCGACAATAAATATTATCCTCTCTGATGAAGCATGAGGTCTGTCGTTCTAATCCAATCTGGCAAATACAGCACCGGAGACAACCCACGTGCCACGCCTGTCCATTCACGTGCAGGAGAAATCGCTCAGTAATCAAATCTCCACACCCGTAACAAAGGTCGCCATCAGACTGAAGAGGCACAAAAAACATATAATTAATAAACAGTGGCCTTCTTTCTGTATTCGCTTTTCATTTGACTATCCTATAGCATTGCGACAAACAAGGAAGTTGGGTTACTTTTTCGAGCACTGTATCTATATTACGAACAAAATACTGATGAGAAAACACATAACTTTATAATAATTTATGTCATCATATTTTCCGTGACAACCTTAGAGACCCATTCTCACAATGTTGTGTTGTTTTTGACAGTTAGTATCGATGGTGAACAGCCGCACACCGAAAGCAAACGATTAATCACTTCCAGTTTCCGTTGCATGGAATAGTTTTCCTTCTTTAAGATAATTATGCTTGCGTGTACCTCGTATAATAAAACTCGAATTAAATTGGTACCTATATGCTAAGACTTAAATGTTAAGACATGAAATTTTAATAACATTAAGACGATAAATTTCTCATAAACTCCCGCCTGGTCATGCCGAGATATGTTTATGGCATCACTTTCCATCAATTTGTCAAATCTTAGTTTACGTGTCATAGACGTCTCTCCGACCGCGCGTCCAGATGCACGGCCGACCGAGCTGGCCCCTTGATGATTCTATCTTTATGTTTCGTTTGGGGAAAAGTCGTTAATTTGTCATTTCGATACTTAAGATTCCTAGCGATATAAACAAATTTAAGTTTTTGATAAATTTGAAGATTATTTTATCTCTGAGCTTTTTCTTTATGAACCGTCTCTTGTCAGTGATTGTCAAGAAGCAGACGGCTGTAATGTTCTTTGTCAGAAATTATGATACCTGTGTTTTTGGTATTTGTTTATTTATTTCCTGACAAATTCTTTGTAAAGAGGAAACAAATGTAAATTAAAAAATCTTTAATGAACAGTGAATTTCAAATAATTTTCAAGCGCTCATCCTATGATATTTTTCAAATCGATGCATGTATCGAATTATATATATATATATATATATATATATATATATATATATATATATATATGGAGGTGTTTACGTAATTCACTTTCTCTCTCTCTCTGATTCTGTGCGTGCCTGTGTTTATCAATCTCTCTCTCTCTCTCTCTCTCTGAAAACTTTACAAAATCAATCAATTATATATATATATATATGTGTGTGTGTGTGTGTGTGTGTGTGTGTGTGTGTGTGTTTGACATGGCACGGGAACCACTCGTCCCCACCGCGGTAGTCAGCGGTCCCCTGTGGCGGGTAGGAATCTAGAGCGGCAATATAAAACGATGATGTTTATCACTGCCTCTGTTACGATTTCTGATCGTCATTACATAACACACCATAAGGTTAATTCAACGTAACATTTTCAAAAATAATTCGCGCGTCTTTTTGTACATTATTTTTATTTTATTAGATGTAGAAAAAATAAAAATTCTTAAGTTAAATTTACACTTTTTGAAATAAAGTCTTAATGTTGTTTTTTCCTATTTGCATTTGAAGACTAAGTGATATATATGCATAGTCAAGCCTTGAATAGCAAAAATAGGCAGAAATTTGAAGAGCTACCAGAGTAATCGGTCTTAATGTTTAGGTCTTCCGGAATTTTTAAACGCGCCTGTCTTGTGGAAAACACTTTCAATAAAATAAATGGGATTTGTAAATATAAATATATTATAAAGTCATTTGTCACAATCTCGCGCGCATTTGAAGTAAAAAGCCCGGCCTGAGACCGCGGTAATTCCGCGAGCTTTCGTGACTCAATCCTGAAAAAGAAAATGTCTTAAAATGTTTTTACCGTGTCTCTGTTAATGGACGGACGTTAACAACGCTGCCTAAAATCTCCAAGATGTTCAAGAAATGGATGCCTAAGTGGGTTCAACTCCGATCAAAAGATTTTCTCTAATGTGTTTCCGTAGAGGTGCATTTATACTTGCAGTCGGAGAGACATTTAATGGAATTTCCAGAAAATAGGGTGTACAGGTATATGGGGTCCTGACATCGGAGAGGACTTTCTTTTCACTGTCGGAAATAAACTCGCATTCTCAGGACAAGTCCGGAATGTTCCAGGAGCGCGCCAGCGTGAACGAGTGCGGCTTCGCGGGCAGGGTACCTAATGGACTGCGGAGCGAAGTCAAATATAAAATAAACAACAACGAAAAAGCATTTTATCTTGTCACGATAATGCATGTATAAGAAAGTATCTCCATGGGAGCTTTTAAATACATAAGGTTTAATGGCTTTCAAAATTGAAAGGTTTCAGATATCTTCTATGAAGGTGTGTTTTATATTCGTCCTATAACATTGTAGTTCCATTATCTATGCGATCTATTCCTCGCTCAATTCAAAATCATGTTAAATTAAGAATGGATTTCTTTGAAAGGAATAAATCAAATATTATACGGGTGGAAGAACCCTCTATATGAATTAATCAATTCTTATTCTTGCAATACACCATGCACCAAGTAATTTTTAAAAAAAAATTACAACATGACACAATGTAAAAATAATTATCATTTATCATATGAAGAATATAGGTAGATTAATTTCATTACTTTATCTCCCCATACTTTATATATAACAACAAATGATAATAACATCTGAATTTTATAAAAAATAAAATCACTTTCAAAATAAATATAATTTTATCTTTGACCACATGACTATGAAAATCAAATCAAATCTAAAACAACAGCTTTCTTAAAATAAAGAAATAAGTTTACCTTCATCATGGTACATAAGAACTTGTCAGGGTTTTCCTCCGATCCCGGGGACGGAGTAAACTCATCGTGGTCATAAGAAGCCAGCTCTGAATCGCTGCCGTAACGGTGTGTTATCCTCATCGTTGGACGCTCAAATACGATCAGACTGGAGCGAGTTCGAGATCATCAATAACACAGCGCCAAATTGACAATCGCTTTTGACAAATTATGCTGCAATTTTACTATTTATGTCAGATTTACTCCAAAAACTATTCACTCTTATGCGAGAAGACGTGAGAGTTTCAGTGAAATGCTCGGCCAATCAAATTGTGGCTGTATCTCGCAGTAGCCTGTCGCGTGCCATTTCGTCGGCCCTTCTCAACAAGTGGTCGTTACGGCGTGCTATCGTTTAGCATAATAATGTTGAAATGATAGCAATAAATATTTGTAAAATATACCGGTAGTATTTTACCAGATTTTGTCTCCAAGATATTTTTGAAAGAAAAATATTTGTACATTTTGTAATATGTCCAAAAACCTTATTAAATGATGAACAAAGTTGTTAAATTTATAGAAATACATTTACATGTATTTTGAAATATTTATAAACATTTGTCTGGATTTGAAGTTAACCATAGGGAAAGTATACTGTCAATATTTTGTTCTTAGGCGGAGGAAGCGTGGATGTTGAAGGAGAGTATGGTAAAAATGGAATTAATGTTAAAAGAATTATATTTTGCAGTTTTGTCGCGATTCAAGAGCTGTCCATCTGGTCTGTGCGCTCATGCTGTTAATTCTTTAATTTGTTAATAAAACAAGCCGCTTTAATCACATGAGTTTGTATCGAGGCTTACCGGGTCTTCGTCAACACCTTCAATAACGACAAATAAGAGAGAAAAAATAATAGCAGGGATTTGTCAGCGGGATGCCCAGTCTTCATCACGCTGGGACAAAGGACAATTGTTTTGTGAAAACTTTCTTCATAGTTTTGAAGAGTCTTATAGAGAAGAAACCAGTGCTCGACAAAAGGCGTGAAGAGACTGTAGCGAGGGCGCTCTGTCGTGGAGAGAACATCAATATGATAAAAAGAAGTATTAAAATATGAAACGAGATTTTCTCTCCGTAATTGTAATTCATGCCGTATCTTTATAATGTGTACATCTGTATAATAAATACAACAAAAAGAAAATAAATAAATAAACGGATAAATGATTGATTCAACAAAGGCTGTGTGATTCTCTCGGATTATGAATGTATAGGTACATGTGATCAGAGACATATTTAATATATGATGACCAGCAAAAATATACTATCGCAAACATTTCCCGAAATCTCGACGATTTTTCCGAGTTTGGATCATGGGTCGCCTTTTGAACGTTCATTTTCATTTTACTTTGAAGTGAGTGAAAATAAAGTAAATCAGAGTGCATTTTTACCGAAAAACAGGGGACCACGAAATAATACGAGACTTGAGGAAATTGCTAATTTCTGTTATATATGTCTCTGGTGTGATGCCCATAAAAAAATACAATTTTCAATTTAATCAGACCATCAGAGGTTCACAGAAAACAGGTATGCGTGTAATGTAATCTGCGGGTACTGGTATACAAATGAACACAAAGAGGACAGTTTTGGAAATAAACATGCAAGGCCTTTTCGGACTGGGGTGTCTACATCATCTCATAAGATTATTGGCCCCAAAATCCTTGATTCTGCTGTAGATATTTCCCATTTAGGTCACCTGAGTCACTCGCGTGACCAATTGCTCTGTCGTAAGTCAACGTGCGTTGTTTGGACCACGTCTTTGAATCTTCTCTGGTACGTAGTCAGTACCAATTTCAACCAGTTTTGGTATCATGTTCTCCGTCTCCCCGGGTCCTGGGAGGGGGTATGGTTAAAACCATCAAAATGAATGTAATCTTCAAAAATCTTCTTTTATCAAGCCGTCAAAATTGATATGATTATAATGAGCATTGAACTCTCTACCAAAAACTGTGAAATTCATTACCGCTGGATTCAGGCCATTGGGTGCGACTAAGTTGGTCATAGATTGAAAATGCATTACTCAATACATTTTCGAAAAATTTCTTTTCTTCTTTTGGATACAAAGGAGGTAAAATGTTTGCTCGATTATTTATAATGAGCATTTAGTCCTATACCACAATTGTGAATTAAACTCATGCCCCTAGAGTGGTACTAAGTTGGTAATGTATTGAATTAAACTCAGGCCCTAGAGTGGTACTAAGTTGGTAATATATTGAAAATGCATTGCATCTTTGAAAATCTTTATTACTTCTAAATATCAAGGAGGCAAAATCTTTGCATGATACACGTATAATGGGCACTGAGCCCTCTACCAATACGTTGCAATTCATGGCTCCTGGGTTCCGAGTTTGAGCACTAAGGTGGGGCTAGGTTAGTCTTGTGTTGAAAATGAGTATATCTTAGAAAATCTCCTTCTTTACTTCTGGGCGCAAAATGTTTGCCGATTATAATGGTCATTGAGTCCTCTACCAAAAATTGTGAACATGACCTCAGAGTTCAGATATCAGGCTGGGGCCAGATTGGTCATCTACACTGTATATATTGAAAATGCAGTAAGATAAGATAACTTTATTGACAACTATCATGTCGGTACACAGTCATGAACTTTGATAACAAAACTAAACACTAATGCATATTAACACCAGGTATACAAAATACAAAAATACAGCAGTGAACATATACATGTATATATTCACGCACATGTATTTGGTTTTCAACAACAAAAACAAAAAACAAAAACAAAAAAAACCACAAAACAAACAAACCAAAAACACATCCTTCTTGAAGCTGTAATATTTGTAGGATTAACAATTTTTCTAATTGGATTATCACTAGTATATGTGTTCACATTAAATATAATTATTATGCTGCCATCTGTAATGCTCATACTTTGAACATTATAGTACAAAATGATTTTAATCCTCAATAAACAATTTATATGAACAGCACAGGCGTTTTTTTTTTTTTTTTTTTTTTTTTTTTTTTTTTTTTTTTTAGGAATAAGGGGTTTAGAATATCTACATGTTTCATTATACAACGGATGGGCACTGATTCTTAATTTTGTTAACACACATCTATCACATTTTTTTTAAAGGTACCCTTAAATAATGTTGCATCAGAGTTTCAAAGAAAAGAAGAATACAATAGAAAATCGACTTTACTGCTGGACATCAAACAGACAAATTGTTAATATGGTTAAAATGAGCAATGTGAAATTCATGACCCCCGGGATCCAGATCCAGTGGGGCCTAGTTGATAATATGTTGAAAAAGCAATGTATTTCAGAAAATCTTCTTTACGCCTTGAAATCAAGCAGGCAAACCTGTTTGCATGATCATAATGAGCCGTGTAAAATTTATGACCCCTGGGTTCAGGCCCCAGGGTGGGGTTTCGTAGATCATATGTTGAAAATGCAGTGCGTTTTAGAAAATCTTATTTACTCCTATACAGCAAGCAGGCAAACCGTTTGCATAATTACGTGTATAATGAGCAATGAACCCTCTATGAAAACTGAAAATGATTTGTCCTGGGTTCAGGCCTCAGGTTGGACTAAGTTGATAGTGAAGATACATTATGTTTAAAAATTGTTTTACTTCTTGACATCTAGCAGTCTGCGCTCTATACAAAACTTCGGAAATTCGAGGAATTTAGATTGAGGTATAGATTTAGGAAACGATGATCATGTATTAAAAAAATGCATAATATCTTATTAAAAATCTCCTGTTTCTAGACCTTCAGTAGAAGAGAAAAAAAAAACCTGTTTGAAGTATTATAATGGGCAACAGGCTTTTTACCAAAATTGTGAAATTCATGTCCCAATCTTAAGGAGTAATTTCTGGTCCAAGGATAGAATTGTGTTGATCATATATTGACAAATGTATTAACTTCTCTTTTAAGATGTCCTCTTTATCCATGTACATCTTGTACACAAACTTAGTGCATCTTTACGAGCATTGGATTTTCTGTAAAGTATAGGGTTTTAGGATTGCATTTCGCGGTGATGTGATAAATCTTACTCTTCTATAAAGGAATTGTATATGATAGTTATACCAATACATTGCATATATCTATTATCTAGTACAAAAAAGGATAAAAACCACACAGGGAATACAATCATTTCTTAAGTCCAAATAATGTTCATACTCAGGTGACCACTAAGGCCCATGGGCCTCTTGTTTCTTGTCATATCCCGAGGATTACCCGTGTAAAACTCTCCACAACAGGTCATGTGATTCTGTATACAACGACTAAACCATAACATAACCTTCTAAACAAAAAAAACAAACAAAAAAAAACAAAAAAAACAACAACAACAACAATAACAAAATTAAAAAAAATAAAAATAAAGACACTTGCTAGAAATTAATAAATCGTCTTTATAAAAAAAATGGATGTATGCATGGGTTGAAATATTTGGATGTAATCAGTATAACTATTTAAAAATGTCTAAAACACGGGGAACTTGTATATTTTCTATGATGTTCAAAAATTGTGATAAACGAGTATTGTCCCTCCCGATATAACTTCTGTACAATCTAATTCAAATCAGACTTCTTAGATCCGCGCCGTATACTTTGCGATTGTGAACGTATCCTAGGATCTGATTTTAATTAGATTGAACTTCTGTACAAAGTATCCCCGCTGAATTTGATATCACTGAGACGTCGTGGTCAACAATTCCATGCGGTAAAATTTATTTATTTCACCTATATAAAATTTTTAGTACCCATTTTCATCATTTTTAAAACAAAGTTTCCTTGTAGCAAGTGACATAGCTGATTTGCGTAAATTTATTTCTTATTCTTTCATATACATGTGCCGTCTAAAGTGGAAGTCAAATTCCATCTGAAATTATAACAAAACATTTGACAAGAAAGGAAAATAGAAAGATAAACTAGTAAACATGAACAATCCACAAAACAGCAAAAAGGAACCCAAACAAACGGACTTTGTGTGGACGTTGCATATTATAATTTATTTCCAGAAATACGATCAGCCGGGCAGGTATTTAACTTCAATCAAATTTGTGAAAAAATCAAAAGATATAGAAAAAAAAAATCAAAATTGATTACAGCAGAGGAAGGGACTGGGGTTTGTAAATAAAAAAACAACCCACCATTTTGAAGCTCTGGTCAGGCGCACTAAACGATCTATGAAATTAAGTTTAATTCAATTAGCTTTAAGCGACATATAATCATAGTTTTTCGTGTCATGATGACTTTGTGCTGTATCTGCCGACATGCGCTGTTTCGCTTGGTCTCTTTCCCCGGAACTATTAGGTTTATCACAGATGGTTTTAACCTCTTTGAGAACAGTCGACACGATTTTGAGCTCAGTATAAAGTTCTATGGATCTACATTAGTTGTAAAATTAGCCGCCACTTCCTCATTGTGACTACCATTTTCCATTAACATCTCGCCAGTGAAATGACAGGAAAAATGATCAAAGATTATGGAAAACGAAATAAGAATCCACCATTTCCGTTTCAAAACTGGTTGTCATACAAGGGAAGTTAGCGCTGTGCAGACGTACAGATATTGTTTGATGGGGAGTCTGCGGATTATACAGTACACTACAAAACAGTCATAAACATAAAAGACGAATACTTGTTATAGGAAACTCCCAAAGAATGAAAAGCCAAGTTTTTGTCTTGGAAATGGGGTGTTCAATTGCAAATTTGTATGCCCTTTTATAGCCCTATTTGCTGGTTTTATGAGATTGTTCGTAATCGTGAAGGCGTTGCTTTCTGTTTTCCATGACTGATGAATGCGTGTTATTCCGGTGTTGACATCTGAAATACATGAACGTGTACACGTATCTCCAAATTCAAATTTAAAAAAGTATAAGTTATTGTGTTCATGGCACACTACAAAACATAAATGTTTAAGAGTGACCGAGGATAAGGTTTTGTACCGATTTAACGACATCTAGCCATCTTTGTCCCCATTTTCCACTAAAAATGGGGTACATCGCTTTAAAGTTTCCGACCCGAGGGATATTTCATTATTTGACAATATGAAATTAAATATCAGTTCTCGTTGCATAAGGCAATATCGTAGATGAAAGTATGAATACTCGATTAAGTGGCTTGTATTGACAGGCAGGCTAATTTTGAACCTCTGTCCGGCCGTAGTCTTTGTGGTTTCTCTGTCCCTACCCGCTTTTCACACCTTGGTATCGATCGGTACAAGTCTTTAGTCCTATGATCCAGACTTCAAAGAATATAGGACAATAATGGAAATCAAATCTACAAACTATAACAATGTGATTCACAAACGGGGTTAAATCACATTGAGACAATATTGATGGATGATAAAACATTATTAATCGCCATTTTTTTGTTATTGAATCAAAAGTCTGTTCAAATTTCTTTATTTGAAGCAATATATAAATATAAATAGTCACTGTTAAAAATCTTCAGTACTGTCCGTCTCCTTATTTAAGTAATTGGAGCAATTATTGCTCAAAAGGCAATTCTGCTCGTCAAAGACATTCCACAGAAAGATTGGAAAGTCGGGTAAAAATGGCATAATCTCAAAATGAGTTGTAATTTCATTGAATTATAGAGAAAGGCTATCTTAAATGACAGATTGCCCGTGTTACTACTAGAGACGACATATTAGAATATCACTGGGCGAGGGGAACCTGTCATTATTTTCATAAACCTTTCCAATACGATTGAAATAATTACACACAGATCGAACACGTTCTTTTAGCAGATAGAAGATGACAGGTTTTCAGCATGCCCAGTAAAGTGGAAATGTTAAGGAAAATTCACAGAAAACCACAGAGAATAGAAATACGTGAACTCAAGCACACAAGCTTTATCACTAAAAAAAAATCCATGCGAATCCATATAGAATGTTCAAGACCTATAATTTTAGTGTAAAAATATTGAAGAAAATGACATGTAATATTGGTCATATGCGTATATCATTAGTGTATATTTTCACCAAATAAAACTACTATCATGTGAGCACCAGTCCATGTTTAGCAAATGGGGAGCATGTAACAGAGCATTTTGGAATCCTGTTAAATTTCAAATTGTCTTCGTCAGAGGCATGTTGGGCATACTGCTACACCCGAGTCACAATAAAATCGTCCTCGCTCATCTGGGGCCCCGCGGGAACGTTCCGTACAAAAGCAATTAGCACATGTTTGGTTGGTTTAAAAGAAGGAATTAAAAATATATAAATAAAGGCTGGGTTCGTCCTGTATTTGATGTTTTCAATGATGCAATGTCATAATGTATTTTTTTTTTTTTTTTTTTTTTTGATTTTACATTTATCAGGTGATATAGAATACGGAAATTACGTTACGTTGTCATCACCGGGTAAATTAAAAGAGATCACAACGTTTGGTCCATACCATACCAGACCCGTAACTGAACATCTCTAACTCATTCTCTACCCAGAGTTCCGTGCGCTCCTCGCGTACATGTATGTGTAACACGCCCTCTGGTGAGAGAATGATCTCTAACTATGTAAGGAGCAATGCATGTGCTATTTTGATAAAACGTAAATTTAAAATGTAAAAAAGTAAATATAAGATTTCTTGTTATATACTTTATCGAAAGAGTGCTCGAAAAGATTCCTCCCGAATTCTTTGAACATCTACGGTACCAGACTGGGACAGTCTAGATAGACCCGACCTAGAGAGTTACATTTCAAATGAACCAGAAACCTGCAGATATTTGCATTCATGTATAACGCTGTCGTCGTCCTTTGTATTCGCATGTAAAACTTCCACATATTTTCGTGACCCACGTATTTCCTGGTGCCACAATTTCAACAAACTTGAATATACACATTACTAGGATGTTTTGATATTGTATGGATAATTGGAATTTTGTTATTCATAGAGAGGATTTTCTAAAATAACTTTTTAGGGTACATATTCATGTAGGTAATAATGTTCAGCCTTATAGCTACATCCTGATACCAGGGATAATAATTTGAACAAACTGATCTCTACTTTCAGTTTCATTTGACAGATTTTAGCCTCGTTCTCATGAATGTTTTTAACGTCTTTCTCCTACAACAGATGACTTATACATATGCGTTGGAATTTTTTTTTACCAAATTATTCATGGGGGAGGGGGGCATTCACCCTGTATTTATCTCCCCTTGGATGAGGGTATGTTTTTTCGTTTACCAAGGATGCGTAGTAACAAATTTGACTAAAACTGTCGTCTGCCGTTTCAGTTCACCACCTACTGATTCAATGACATGGAAGTCACAAATCATCTGTTGTTGATATATCGTCACGGCTTAAACTTCTGTACCAGTCCCTGAAACACTCGGTCTCCTAATTGCTTGACCTGACCTCCTAACTGGTCCCCCAATTCCCCTACTTTTCCTTGCATCGCTTTCATTATATCATCCTGGACGTCGTCGGACTTCCCGGAAGCTCCTTTATCTTTCTTTTCTTTACCCTCTTGACTAGATCCACCCTTTTCTTTCTTTTCTGTCGATTTTCCATCCTGCGGTTGTTCTTTGCTTTTGGTTGATTTCTCATCCTGCGGTTGTTCTTTGTTATCAGTTGATTTTCCGCCCTGCGGTTTTTCTTTGTTATCAGTTGATTTTCCCGCCTTTGGTTTGCCACGCACGTGGACAACTTCTTTAGTTGTGCCCCGAGATTTTCCTCGTTTAACTTTCTTTTTTAGTTTTAGAAATCCACTGGGTCTTAGCTGCTTATCAGCACCACCTGATAACTCTGTATCCATTACCTCACCTTTCGTAATTCTTTCACCATTCCTACAAAAAGTAACGACAACTGTAAATTCGGCATTAGTCGTCAAACTTCAAGTAAACCACGAATTCAAGTGATCAACAAAACTGGGGTTTTTAAATAAAAGGTGAAGAAAAGGGTGTAATAGCTATCCACGACATTACATAAATAAAACGCTTAATTTTGAGTTCACATACGAGAGAATCTATGAGAAACATTCGTGAGTAACCGACGATGCGTTTTATGCAAGGCCACGAAATTTAATATTCGCGGAAATTATGTTAAAGGATTACATTTTTATCCTTTAAAGTCAATGTTGGGGTTATTACAAGTCGCTAGATTAGAATTTCAGTTGATTTCATCCTTAGGTCTATGGCCCCAAAGCCAGATAACATATTCAATTTTATATTCCTGTAACCTTCACGATATATCAAAAACAACGTTTCACAAGCCTGTAGCATGAATATGGTCTGGACGCAAAAGTTTACATTTTGTTTTCCATTGATCTTGGCACTGTTGCTAAGTGAATACACTATTGGTCTAATAAAGCAGGGTCTTCCCCATCCCCCTTCCCCGGAAAACTGACCCCCGAATCGAATTTCTGGCTCTAGATTGGATTCCTTCCACCTGACTGTAAAGTAGGATTCCATTACTGTAGCTACACAAGTTTACAGTGAAATACCCCCATAGGTAGTTCCTCCTCTTCAATCCTTTTATGCCCCCGAGATCAAAGATCGTCAAAGAAAGTCTTCCCCATCCCCCTTCCCCGGAAAACTGACCCCCGAATCGAATTTCTGGCTCTAGATTGGATTCCTTCCACCTGACTGTAAAGTAGGATTCCATTACTGTAGCTACACAAGTTTACAGTGAAATACCCCCATAGGTAGTTCCTCCTCTTCAATCCTTTTATGCCCCCGAGATCAAAGATCGTCAAAGAAAGTCTTCCCCATCCCCCTTCCCCGGAAAACTGACCCCCGAATCGAATTTCTGGCTCTAGATTGGATTCCTTCCACCTGACTGTAAAGTAGGATTCCATTACTGTAGCTACACAAGTTTACAGTGAAATACCCCCATAGGTAGTTCCTCCTCTTCAATCCTTTTATGCCCCCGAGATCAAAGATCGGGGGGGGGGGGTTATTGTTTTTGTCCTGTCTGTCATTCTGTCTGAAACTTTAACCTTGCTAATAACTTTTGAACAGTAAGTGCTAGAGCTTGGATATTTCACATGACTATTCCT
>NC_079165.1:99893336-99948336 GCF_947568905.1 Ostrea edulis | reverse complement strand
GTTTGGACCCTATTTTAGAATAAATCATATTACATCCTATCATATACAATTATATCAATGCTACAGATTGATATGAACTTGATATTAAATATCTGGTTTTACATCGATACTAGATTATATTGTATCTGTGAATGCCGGAATTAAGTTACAGATGTTCAAGAGAATTGCCTTCCTTATCTTTAAATAAAGTGGCTAAACTTTTTTGTTGCTGTGATACCATTTGAATTCAAAGTAACATTTTTTTTTCTGGTTTCATTCGAACGTTCTGATATTGCGATGATGTATCGTTCAAACAGCATTTCCATCCTTCTTCGGAGCAACTAGTCAAGAGAAATATAATTTTTTTTCAAGAGAACTACTTTGAGATTCCTCTGGATAAAAATACGGGAATACCAATTATTCACGGAACATCTAGAACAGGGGGTAGAGTTTAGGAAGAATGCACTACGTAAATGCGCATTTTTTTCTGTTCCTTATTACGGATACAAAAAAAACAACAACCCATTCCTTAAGAGTTTGTTAAAACGACAGATCTAATTATTGTTTACTTTTTGATGTTTCTAAACATCGGATTTTCTTACAATATTCTTCGCTTTATCACAAAATTATTCCAAAGATAGAAATAGTAAATTGTTTACTTTTTGATGTTTCTAAACATCGGATTTTCTTACAATATTCCTCGATTTATCACAAAATTATTCCAAAGATAGAAATAGTAAATACCATAAATTGTTATCAAATGAAGAGGGAATTTACTACATTTGTCGAAACAATAATAAATCTAGTGAGAATTAACTAAATTTGTCATTAATTTATAACCTTGCCTTCCCGTTCACTGAAATTAGGACTCTCAACATTTCCTGTCTTTCAAATTATTCATTCTTCTAAAGAATATCGATTATATTTTTCGTGAATCTTCTTTTAAAATAAATTCTGTTATTGATTTCTAGAGTAATTACTACATGGAGTTTGCCCTACCACGCTAGTACAATTAATTTAATCAAGGGCAATTGTCGTACGATAGCAAATGAGTCTCAGGTAGATATATATTTTTTATCAGAGTAAAATGAGACATAGCAAATTATAATGATATGACAGGGTAACTAACAGGTATTGAGAACGATCAGTTGATTAAGTCGTTTCCGACCTCGTGTGAAAATAATTTCGATTTCGCTTCACTTACCGTGCTTTTGTCGCACACTGTTGATGGCAGACTAACTTCGCTCTCTCGTCACTCCGAGTTTATTTCTGTCCTGAAATAATAGAATTTGTGTATTGATGACCATGTTAATCACCTTCTCCTTTCAAAATACAAAAAATAGTCCGTTATCCGCCATATCCACACGACGGGGAAGTGTTCCGGATTATTTCTGTGACAAGATGGCTTTAGTATTGACAATTTATACCGATATTTTTTTCAGCAGCCATTCCATTGTCACACCTGTTTGAATATCCTTCCTTGTGGTATCGCGAAATGACGGTATGAATAATTAATAACTTATTATTTGAGGGACTCTCGTTTATTGATAAAATCGAACAAAAGCTGTAGAATTCATTGAGGTACCTCCCTCGTACAACGTGTCTCCTCCTAATATAGGGCCCCAGGTTTTTGGTTCCTCAGTCAAAAGGATAGAAGATATACTCTTTATATATTACATCGGGGTTAATTGGTCAGTGGGTATATGTATCGAATTTAATAGTTCGTAAGCTTAATTTTTGTTTGTATGTTATTTTACATTCCATTTTCATGAACTTTCAGATGCAATGCCACAATATTTTTTGTGAATTAGTGTTGTTTATTGGTATTTATTAGTTTAGGATTTTACAAACCACTACATTCCAACACAAAATTTGACCTATGCATTCTCAGGATTTTTTATCGTGTCTACGTTTTTAGGACATATCCGAAAGGTCCAAGCTTTCACTTCAAATACCGAGTGCACATGCCTAGCGAAAGAACAGTCGCTGATTTGGCGCGGTATCGAGAATCGAACCCGTACCCGCGTAATTTTAGATTTGAATCAAGTTTATTCACATTTAGAAGCTGATTAATTTTAGGATATACATATCCTACAGATATATACATAAAATGATAATGATAATCGATTTATTCAATCTACAAAACATAGAATTAATTGTAGGCAGTAATGTTATTTAGCTTAGCATCGAAATACTGCTGTTTTATTGAAACCAGCAAAACAAAATGTCCTGGTAACCAAGTTTGAAAAATCTTTTGAATTTGGGAGATTTATTTCAATCAGCTGGGAGGGGGAAAACAAAGTTTTGAAATTTAGTCTAGTATCTCTTTTTATCTTTGAATAACCTTTTTTTTCTGTCCACGTGACTCAACTCTGCACACCATACAACAATCCAATGCAGACGGAGGACGAGTTGTTGTTGTTGTTGTTGGTGGTGGTGGTAGTAGTGGTGATGGTGGGCACAAAGATTGAAACCTTTCATATCTATGTATAAGAAAATTCTATGGAACCTGTATACCCATAATCGATACAGATAATATATTCATTACGAGACATTGTGTTGGATTTAGTCGCCTGAAGGCGTGTATAAGATTTTGTCTGATGGCTACAATATTTCTAGAATCTTGCTCATTATCTTAGTAACAAGCTTCATTAACCAAGTAAGGGAAACTTCTGTGAGTAATGAAGTACAATTTAGAGGTAAATTCGTCCATAATCAGGGAGGGAACACGTATACTCTACTCTCTACATTAGAAATTGACCACTTACGCCATACTCTTACATTGAAATTGAATTGTTGTCACATAAATTGACTTTCAATATAATTCATATTTCATTCATCAACGCACTGTATTCATCATGGCACAGAACAGGAGTCGAGACCGTATTTCACTTTTCAATTCTACTTTTATTGATATAGTACTAGATGAAACCCCGCGCACGCTGGAAATCACCAATAATATTGCATAAAGGAAGGACTTTTTAATGCGTGTTTGCGCACATGTATTGAATAAGAGATATCTTTAATTGAAATGAATTTAAGAACAATTTATGAATAATTGCGTGCATTAGTTCTGTTATATTTATTGATATCATATACAGTAAATAAAACTTGATTATTAGGAAGTCATTTGGAGCTCCAAATTAAATGCTCCTTATATAACAAAAATGATCTCTCTCCGTATTGGGAATTTGATAATGATTTTACGAAAGCAATTGTAATCCGCAGTGGCGGATTTAAGAAGGGGGAGGGCTGCGCCATAAATTTTCAAATTGAAGGTAAATTGTGGGTTTTTTTGTTGAGAAAAAATAAACGATAAAAGAAGCACTAATTCCTTCCACTCTCGGAGAAATAAATGAATCTTCTGATTTATTGAATTACCTTTATTGGGAGAACTTAAATTTTTTCCAAAAACTGTTAAAATATGCGTAATTTTCTTAATTTTACCTTATCAAAAATGACAGAAATAGTGAAAATAACTACATAGGAGACATATTTCAAGCCTTATAAAATCTGTAAAATCCAGGAGCTGCCGGGGGCTTCGTTCCCTGCCCCCCCCCCCGGGCTTCATCTTGTGCCCGCTGGAGGCCTCAAGGCGGCCCCAGATCCCTTGTCTCTTATAAAGTTGCTCCTCCCCCTAATCGCAATTCCTGGATCCGCCCCTGTTCCGTCATGCTGAATACATGTAGTTGACCAAAGACAAAGACAGTGCGACACAATAATCAATTAAAACGTATAATGCTCTGTATGAATGACAAACAGAAAAACTGCTATACTGTAAACAGTGGCCTGGTTTCTTGGACATTATCAGGTAAAATGTTTTAACTTTAAAGTTATATGGCGCAAACTTCCCAGAACAGTCCCGGATCATTCGATATCTGGCATATTGGATAGTTTTCGACTCATTAGTTACTTTCATGCTCTGTGTCATCACAAAATATGATCAACCAAAATAAAAACTTTTTTGTGTTTTCCATGTGTTTGTACATATCGGTAGCTGTTAATAAATTATTACAAAAAATCGTAATAAAGACTTCTATAATTACGGGAAGAAATTAAGAACATCGAAAATATCAGATGAATATCGTATTAAAACTTTATCGATGTGTTAGACCGCTGGTCTCGGAAGGGAGGGGTTGAAGATCTTCATGAAATGATAAATATGGGCCTAGTCAAAAGTATTATAAGTATAACTAACACTGAACACCTACATAATTTTATGTTGATCTTTTTTCACCTCGACTTGCCGGAAAGGCCCGAGAATATGCGATTGCTTGTAAACCTAATTAAGCGTCTATACTGATGTTATGCATTGTTCTTGGCGCTTCGTTCCGGAATTTTCCATAAGGCTGATTCGATCAAGACTAAAATCACAGACTGATAAAATGGACAGGCATATTTCATTCATTAAAAATTATCGAAACTTATTTATTTTGTAAGATCAAAACTGAGCATCGATAAACAATGGATTTACCCCATAATATATCATCCTAAGTTGTCATTAAAAAAAACTGGCTTAGATCCTCCAAAGCGTCTCCGCCACTGTACTCTCATTTTTGCTATTTCAGGGTAGTTTTCGAAAACGAAAGTAGGTTTTAATTAAATTTACGACAGTAACTAATCAAGTAAGATTGTGTTAGAACTTACGGACTTCATCTCACATATGGAACAATATTAAAGGTGCAAGCAGTAGCTCTGTAGCAAGTGTTTCGGAGTTTATTGGCAAAAATTGTTAATTTATAAGTATAGATTTTCCTAATCTAGCCTTAATCAACAATCTGTACAGTCATTCTGATCTGATTCAAAATATATTTTGTTTGTGTGACAATCGTGATAGATCAACCTTCAAATGTCTGATACTAAAGCAGTTCTTATATACCTTAAATTCTGAAATATAAATTATGTAGTGTATTTCATACAAAAAA
Organism: Ostrea edulis; assembly: GCF_947568905.1. Classification (NCBI taxonomy): domain Eukaryota; kingdom Metazoa; phylum Mollusca; class Bivalvia; order Ostreida; family Ostreidae; genus Ostrea; species Ostrea edulis. The sequence continues at coordinate 99,943,432 of NC_079165.1, read as the reverse complement.
TATCAAACCAGAACATTTTAAAGCAAAATCTTATAGACAATAGTTATACAGTCCAGGTATCAATGTTTTCTAATGTTATATGTGAAATTCAATTTTAAATGTGCTATAGTGTATTGTAAACATCACCTGGAAAGACGACTGTGTGCATGTGGGTGGGTGTAAGGTGGGGAATTATATATATATATATATATATAATCCAAATAGAAAGAGTTGATATCACAGTCAAAATAATTCAATAAAAATAGCAGGATATATTTTCCTGCTTTTTTTATTGAATTATATATATATATATATGAAATATCGATCGATAGTAACAGTCTACATAATGAAATCATATCTACTACATATGCACAACCCAAAATTAGATTCATGTTTCATTATCAAATGTGACCACATCAATAAAATGATGGTTTAGAGCAAGGCTTTCAGAGGTCAAGATCAATGTCAAATTTGAAAACAAGACAAAGTATGCTAAGTTGCCTTTAAAATTGTTACTTTATTTTTCTGTTATTCGAATTAGGAAAACTGCATGACAAATTTGTTGTGAAGGACGTAGACCCTTTTCTAGCTTAATAACAGCTGTAACACCAAATAAATAACTTCCGTTTTCAATATGAATTTCAAACTACTGAATTTGCTTCCTAGTGACCGGGTAATGTTTTCCTGACTATATATATAAATGTATTATTGCTTGAATATAATTTGTCACATAATCTCTTTTTTTACCCCAAAAAAACCCTGTGCCCCTCCTCCGACTTCGACGCCTATACTATTCATCACAATAACTGGATGGGTTCGTTCATAAAGTTCGTGAAAAGGGAATGCATATGTGTTTCCTGCATCTATGAAAAGTATGAAAACGGTTATGGTATGAAAATCAATCGATCCAAAAAAAAACATGACTCTGATTGGTTCCTTGTCCGCACAAATGATGGCGTATGGAATGTAAAACTAGAATGAGTGTTGAATTGAAAGATGAATTCAGTTCTGTGTTTTACTTTACTTCTGCATCAGGTTACATAGGTGTTTCATCATTTATTTTATTGTTCATTGTTAAACGATGACAAACCAAATCCCAGGATGAGTAGAAAGGATATCACGTGGAATACTGATTGTCGCAAATTCATATAGGATGACAAATTTACTCGCGCGAGATACATCCAATTTTGAACAAAGCACAAATTAATGTATCCATAAGACCTAGTCACCTTGCACGAAAACGAAAGTATCAGAGAATTATAATTGGTTCCATTACGGAGAGTAGTAGTACTGAAATTAGGGCAATTCAATAAAAGGAAAAAAAATCAATATTTCATACATTGCCACTCGTATTTGCAAAATTGTATTGTCCGATATTCTTGATGATACATGCATGAATACAGAAAATGGAAAAACTACAATTACATTCCTTTTTGTTCTCCAAATCTCCAAAACATAAAAGTTGTCCAATATTCACGTAAACTCCATTCAGCTCCTTAAGTGATGCCAGATATCTAGCCCTATATGGCTGATGGTGGTTTTTCGTGAGCAGAGTCTCGTGAATAGGTTGTCACTAACAATTGCCATTTGAATATTGAGATACCATGCATGCTCTAAAATTGAAGCTTTGCAAATTCTACACAGTAATTTGAAGGGTGACGACTTCTGTTTTCAGATACCTCACAGAAAAGCTAAAAACTTTACAGGGAAGTTTTAGCATTCGTATCAGTAAATTCGATTGGAGGATATAGTTAAAATAGCATATGGCATATTTGAAAAGAAGTTAACAGAGGCATTTTGTCATAAACGGCTATGGTCGAGGTTCCACAAGACTGATACACAGTGCGGGACAGAGCTATTCCATAAATATACGAATTACAACTAGTATGGAGTTTTATGGATCATAATCATAGCCAAGTGCCTTTATTCCATTAACCATATTGGATACCATAATTGCATTATCAATTGTTCAACTCATTTAAATACAACTTGTCAAGATATATATCCTGTTGTTAATGGCTTCGGCAGACGACAGTGGTTCTCGCGGGAATAAGAAGTTGTCCTCTAGCGCCAAATTGAACACCTTAAATGTTCAGTTTAAAGCCGGGAGATCTAAGAGATTGGTAAATCAAAAGCAGGAAACAGTCCGTTCCCGCCATATAACACGACCCCGTTCCAGTGACATTTCTACCAGTGCAGCCCCTCTGCAAATCGATTTTTTATTGAAACCGTGTACATTAATTTCATTTTCGTGCATTTGTTTGCAGTTTCAATTGCTCTGTAGGGAACTCATGACAATGGTTTCCACAAAAGATTGTAGAGTTAACAGGCCAATATGAAAATTTATGTACTCTACGTCCGCGGTGTCGAGTGGGAGGGCCGACAGCAAAACCGTAAAAGCTTTTTAATCCATATATCTTACACAACAGAAATATAATGCACTTCACACGAACAAATCACATTGAAAGAGGAACGCTAAACAAAAAGTGGTTTGTTAAATGAATATAAATTATTTTTGTACATTTTAGCTCTCTCTCTCTCTCTCTCTCTCTCTCTCTCTCTCTCTCTCTCTCTGCGCAAACGTTATATTACTTTTGAAAATATATTCATATGGCCAATAAACTGACTTTCAATATCTATGCATTTACTTGACAGTTGGCATATCATATTTTCATAAATGAGGAAAAATAAATAAACATTACAAGATTTTTCTGTTTCTAAAAATCGTTTCAATAGGACAATTAAAATCTAGAATACAATTGAAAAAGGACTCACCTGAGTGCAGTGTATAGCGCTTGAGGTATTGGTTTTGTTTGGTTGATGACGGAAACTGTTAGTATTTTATCTAGCAGCATCTCTCATAGCAGTAGAAATGACTATTGTGTTGATCGATAAATTCTTTATGTGCATTCCATTCATTTGTCAACCGTTTCATATTCCAGCTACAGCGTAACAAATTTTGACACAGCATGCAATTTCGGGAAATAATTATTCACATTTAAGGTATCTCAATCAGGAATATCCTTGTCTCAACGATGGCTTTTTTGTGCCCTTAGACATTCTTTCTCTCTTTCTCTCGCTTTCTCTTTCTCCAAGTCCGTCATGAAAAACTACAAATGATTATGTGTAATTTTCGTTCACATTACATATTGGAGATGCTTTCATTGATTTCGTGGATCGTGTTTCGGTCTCAATTTCCGAACTTTGTTCAGTCCAAATCATTACAACGGAGTTTCTGTCCACCACATTCATTATCAATTATCCTGCTTTAGAGATCAGAGAGATGATGATGAGGCTACTGTTTACTCAAGATAACGAGTAAACATTTTGTTTCTTCTTACATTTTGTTTGTCGGTTATTAGTGTCCATCATTTGTTTGATCCCCGTAGCAGGAAGTGATTAATGCTTGGATGGTGACAATTTTAGAATTACATCTAAATTATAGTGTGATTTATATATATGCAAGGTGAAGATAACGAACAGTGACCAATCTCATAACTCCTATCAGCAATACAAAATAGATATACATGTATATCACATTATAGAGAATACAGCATATTCAACTTATGTAATATCCAACGCTATTTAGTTGAATATGATGAATATGAAAGTCTCTAGCAGAAGATATGTGATAGTCTGTAGTTTTAGATTTTCAAAATTTTCCTTCTTTGAATTTTGGAACTGTCTCCCTCTCTTTCACAATAATATACATTCATGTACTATCTAAGCTGTGTTCCACCAGTGTTTATCTAATAATATGTTTGACACATTTGCCAGCTAGTATGTTGATAGTTATTTTGTTCTTAGTTATGAAGTACATGTAAATGTTTCACACGCACGCGTGCGTTTGACATATGTTTTTTATTTTTTATTTTCACCAATGAATTCGGCATCTAACTACGGTTCGTTGTTTTTTTTTTACTTGCCTAGCTTTCCCCTTATATTTTCCACAGTTCACCTTCAAACAACATCCTGCGCACGGAGTTAATACAAACGAATCCATAAAATCAGGGCGATCATTTTATTGAATTGAATTTTCAGTCTAAGATGCTAAAATAAAAAATAAAATAGGCAAGGAAGAAAATCAAGGGACGCAACTCCCACCATCGAGTATATACAAAGAAAGTAGTCTTTTCTGTTTGTCTATTGTATTCGAGAATTTTTCACCAATTGTACAGACCAGTAGCGGATTTAAGGGGGTTTGTGTGCGCCCCCTATTTTTTTTTTTCAAATTTAAGGCAAATTAATTTTACCTCATCAGAAATTACAGAAAATAGTAAAAATGACCAAATAGGAGACATATTTCAAGCCACATAAAATCTACAAAATCCAGGAGCTTCGTTCCCTGGGCCCCAACAGGGCTTCGCCCAGGACCCACTGAGGGCATTAAGCACCCCTCAGACCCTGCCTCATAAAGTTGCGCCCCCTAACTTCAATTCTTGGATCCGCCCCTTGATCATAAGGTAAAGTACCACAATGTTTGACCTATACAAAACGCATGATTGTAACAGTGAAGGTTCTTTATCGTGCCAACGTCTACCGTGACACGGGACGTCATATCGGAAAGAAACCAGTGACTTCACTGACAGCTGGTGACTTCTAGATCCGAGAGAACAATTCCCAAAGGGACGTCAAACAAACAAAATATTAATATTTCGTACAGATTATCCTGAGGTCAGACGACGGTAGAGAACAATTTTCCTTTCAAAATCAAAGTCTTTTCATGACTTTAGCAAAAGGAAAGAATGGACAATAAAATCAATAGAGTTGGCAAAGACATTGGAAATTCTATACATTCACTGAAAATAAGAAATTATATTTTCGAAGTATGAAGGCATTCACACGGGGACTACGATCTAATGGTCAGGGCTCTCGCATCGCAACCGAGAGACACGGGGTCGATTGTCCGTCTCGAGGCCGCGTCAAACCTAAGACTTTTATCATAAGTGGTTATCATGCCAACACCTGCAGCAACACTGGACCCTGATTTTTGAGGTCTCACCCGAAAGACATGCAACTTTCTACACTAAAGGCCGGACGTTTCGCGAAGGAGTAGTTACTACATATTTTTGTGTCTTACGTTTGATCCCACCAAGACACCAGCGGAACTCTAAACCATGACTTTTTGGTCACAAGGCGAAGGATTTAATCACTTTCAAGTGATGTAAAGATAAGGAGGTCACACAGAAGACTCCAAAATAACGAACCAACCTTCCCAATATTGGACTCATCCAATACCCAAGCAGAAATAGCTCGGAGAATGAATCAGAGAAGAGACAGCTGAGATTAATGCAAGAGCACAGCAAGGAGAGTGATAAAGGGCGAGGATAGAATAAAGTTTAGTCACCTACAGAGATTGTACACTGGGAATTATAGGAACTCGTTACAAGTATTACGTGGTGAAGGCAACAGTCACAGAAATAGATCTATACATCCTCTGTTAAGTAATTCAGACAAATCACATGCTGAGTGGAAAGGATAATCATATATAGAGGGAAACGAATCATTTGTATTTAATAGAAAATTTTATATACCTCGTATATGGAGCCCCGTAAACATTTTACATTGCAGCTGGTCTAAGTATAGTATAGTGGGTATATTTAAATTTCTTTATCACTTGTGATTGGACAAGTTACCGGGTAAAATTTACCAAGTATACATTATGTACTGTATACAGGAATGCAAAGGTAAAGATAAAGAACAGTAATCAATCTCATGACTCCTATAGAGAATACAATATCAAGAGTGGGGCAAACACGGATCCCTGGACACACCAGGGGTGGGATCAGGTGTCTTTGGGGGAGTAAGCATCCCCTGCCAACTGGTCACACCCACCGCGACCCCTATATATCTTGATCAGAGAAACAGAGTAAGCCGTAGTCAAAATCAATATGTAAAGAACAGTCTAGCAATTAGAATGAAACACATGAGGCAGCATCCGATATAGAGAGCTATGCATTGTGTTGTCGTATCTCCGGATGCTCTTTACTGATTACTAATAAAAGGTTTTGTGATCGTCACAATAAAATACTTTGTAAAAGGATTTAGATATCTTGTGGTCATACTAATATGGATGATCGAGTAGCCGAAATGTTATCAGACCTTGGTGCAATAAGTGAAAGTATGTAAAATTTCGACAAACGATAGAGAGGATGAAATCGTCAACACCGCACAATATCAAAGTGTCCGTAGTCCCTGATTTTGGAGTGGGTTTTAGGCAAAAGGTTTGACAATAGCTTAGGTGAGTTAAACAACACGGCACCCAGTAATATAGCTACAGGAGAAGTAACAGATGCTGAAGACACCTTTAACCATATTAGAATCAGGTTACCGTTTGTATCCAAAGATGGAACACAGCAGCACTGTGAAATAGAGAGTACGATATTCCGAGACCAATGAAACAGACAGGATTTACCGAGACATGCATCACACCAACCTTCCTATGAAATACTCAGCAACGATTGATTGATTGATTGATGTTTTCCGCCACACTCAACAATTTTTCAGTTATCTGGCGATGCCCAGTTTTTATTGGTGGAAGAGAGAACCCAGATACAATGTACCTGGGAAGAGACCACTGACCTTCCGAAAGTAAACTGGGAAACTTTCTCAGTTACCGGCGCGAGCGGGATTAGAACCCGCGCCGACCAAAGGTGAGAGGCCGTGTGATTTTGAGCGCTTTGCTCTAACCACTCGGCCACGGAAGCCCTACTCAGCAACGATTGATTGAATATTGTTTTACGTCCCTCTCGAGAATATTTCACTCATATGGAGACGTCACCACTGCCGGTGAAGGGCTGTAAAATTTAGGCCTATGCTCGGCGCTTATGGCCATTGAGCAGGGAGGGATCTTTATCGTGCCACCTGCTGTGACACGGGACCTCGGATTTTGCGGACTCATCTGAAGGACCGCCCCATTTAGTCGCCTCTTACGACAAGTAAGGGGTAATGAGGACCTATTCTAACCCGGATCCCCGGGGGATTGTGAATAAGAATTATTATTGTTAATAGGTATCATTAAAAAAAAATATGACATCAGCATTTGTTTGCAAAGATTGAATAGTTCCACTAATTCACTCCAAAAGTAGTTGAATAGTAAAGTAATCAATTGTTGAATAGCATATTGATGAATATGCTAACTAGTACGATCAAATAGCATCAGAACGAAGACCCATTTTCCACTAATCAGCTGTTTTTGAATATCAGCAATGTGAATTCTTGTTGCAGCCATGGCTTTCAATGAATGACTGCTGTAAGAGAGTTTTTAACAACTTTGGAAATAGTGTTGATTCCACCCTGATATCTGAATACCATTCGTTCTCTGTTGGCTTTTTGCGGAAACACAAATACAATTTGAAGCAGTCACTTTTCCATATATATTTTGTTTTTGGTCTGCATGAAACATTGGAACCATATTACCGAAACACGTATTATATGTAGAGAGCATTAAATGTTATAGATTTCACTGATTGCAGACTTTGATGATGTGTACTTCTCGAATAAAGCCACAACGGATATGTTTGGATTAATCAGCTTCTCATATGCTCTGGTCTACTTTCTTTTCAGTTTACAGTGGAAGTTCTACCATGCAGGAATTAAGCGACGGAGAACCACTAAAATCAAATCAAGGAGAAGAAAACGAGAACCATGCAACCAGTTCATCGAACTCAGAATGCTGGGCCACCAGAAGACCCTCAGAATTATAAGGAGATGATTGTTTGTTTTACGTCACGTGGAGAATTTTCCCCTCATATTAAGACGTCATCAGCTGTAGGTGTAGTACTACAACTTTAGACCTGGACGCTGTTTCATCAATAAGTGTAAATTTTCAACTAACTAAGTCTTACGCCGACTACGTAAATCTAGTTACGTATAATCAAACCGCGTTTCACGAAACGACGTAAATACATGCGTACGTTACTACTCGACTAAGTTATCAACTAAGCTTACGTGCATAGTTACCGCGTCCTGAGCATGCGTACATCATACTTTCGTTTTTTTTCACTTGTCGTCTGGACCAAAATAATGAATGAAAAGAACGCAAAGAAAATGCACAAGCAGAATTGGGAGGAGACAGAGATGGCCCTGTTGGCAGAGGCAGTAAAATTTTCCTATACCATACTATTTGGGCACTGCATACTAAATCAAACATATCACTCCATAAACAAAATTTGTTTTTATCTCTATAAGCCTATGTATATATTTTACATCTTTTCTTCTACAAAAAGTAGTTGTTTTATGATTTCAAAGATTATTATATTTTAAGTGCATGTAGGTCGACACGATACATCTACATTGTATATAGATATTGACTATATATTTATACTTTAATTGGATAATTAATGTAGACTCATAGGCCTAAATGTGTTTGAACAATTGAATATGTGTGCATATTTTATAGTTTGGGACTATATACAGACACGTACCATCGTTTTGTAAAGTGACGGGGGGGGGGGGGGGGGGGGGGGGGGGGGGGGTGCGGCTGGAACATAAATTAGATGTTGGCTTTTCAAATAATCTTTTGCAGTTATTTCCACAATTGTTTTCTCTCTCGGGTATCATTTTCTTCAATCGTGGGGGTGCTAGAGTCTTCTATTATGAGTGCCTCAAAACATTTTCCTACAAACATCATGTGTGTTTGTGTGTGTGTGTGGGGGGGGGGGGGGGGTAGACTTCTTCTATTAATACTCATGATCATACCTCGCTAAATAGTTTTTATTCATAATTACCTCTCATTCATTTACAGTACAAAATTTTTAAAAAATCGTACTGTTAAAAAAGTGGAGTAGCAACGCAAGGTGACCCCCCTCCCATTCACTCCGATTCGTGCCTGATATACATGTAGATGTTTTTCTTTATTTGATAACATAAAATATACATCTGCACGGATTATCCTACACATCACTTATCACCGAAATTCGTCAAGTATCAAACTGTTACGAAGACTTTTCTTTTATTTGGAAGAACTTTATTATTGATATTTTAAAAATCTTCCCCCAAAAAATCCCGTCTTAATAGATACATAATATAGTTATGTGATGTATCTCTTAAGACGGGATATTTTTTCAAGATTTAAGATATACAATGGAAAATAGTAGATCTTAAAATAACTGTTCATGAAATATACATTACACTCCCGTAAATCCACCCACCATACGACAGAGATCGAATTGAATCGGGCTCGCTAATCATTTGTTCCAAGTTAGTCAGAGCGGAAGTTTTGAAGAGATTTATAAATATCCTACATATAATACGTGCCCTTTACGGTGGACTACTTTACAAAGGGATTTGGGAATGTATATATCATTCATGTACAGATAGACACTTGTGAAAAATAATTATACAGTAAAGGCAAGCCATAAATTTACTAGTTTTCAAAAGGAAGTAACCCTTATGGCCTTACATATTTATCGTTGTAAACGTCTTAAAGCATCCTGTCTCGAAAAATCGATCAAGACGCAAAGCTCGTCGGTAAAAATTCCATATATATCTACAAACAGCTAACAGTCGGTCATGAATTTTGCTTACGTAGGTACTTACGTAAGGGTTCGACCTGACGTAGTGTTTCTACTAGTTAGTAGAAAACTTGCGTAAATTCTAATCTTACGCCATTTGATGAAACGGACTTACGTAAAATATTTAGTCTAGTCAGAAAGTTACGCCAAACTAAGCTTACGCAACTAGTTACGATGTTTGATGAAACGGCGTCTGCTTGGCGCTCAGGGCCGTAGCAGTGATTCTTTATCGTGCCAACGCCTGCCGCGACACGGGACCTCTGTTTTAAAGGTCATATCCGAAAGACCCGTGATCCTCACTTCTTAATGCCCAGCGTTTGCCGAAGGAGCAACCACTACCTATATTAACGTCTTAGGTTTGATGAACACGAGCGGGGATCGACCACCCAACTTCCTGGTTGCAAATCGAACGCTCTACCACTGTGCAACCGCGACCGATAATACCAGAAGGATGGCAAGACTATGGAAAAGTTAGAAGAGGATGTATGACAAAAATGACTTTGACATCATTGATCTACACTTATTTAGTTAGTTTTACTCTATTAACTTTTGCAAGAGATGCATTAGTGAAATGGGTCAGTAGTGTTTATAGGTTATAGGTTATACATGAACTAGTAACAGCTAGATGCCTGAAGAAGAATACGAACAGTGATCAATCTCATAACACCTATAAGGAATACAAAATAGAGAGTTGGGCAAACACGAACCCCTGGAAATATCAGAGAGATCAGGTACCTACTAGGAGGAGGAAGCATCCCCTGTCGACCGGTCACACCCGCCGTGAGTCCTATATCTTGATCAGGTAAACAGGGTTATCCGTAGTCAAAATCAGTGTGCTAAGAACGGCCTAACAATCGGTAGGAAACACGTCAGACGGCATTTGACCCTATGGTAGTTTGTTCTGACAAACTAGATCGTTATAACGACCATATAATTTACCTCTAATTTTCTCAAAATTTGAAGAAAATAAAAATCTTTGCCACATGCACTCCCTCCATACCCTTACAAATACTCTAAAAATAAGAAGGCTTGAAGGAAAAATAAAAGACAAACCATGCACTCTCGATGCAATGTTTCCTCAAATCAAAATACTTACCATAAGCACATCTTTATAATTCATTTCTTTATTCCTTATGCAATATAGCTCATTGGTTACTATACAGTTTTATAAATAATAAAGATAGGTTCTCTATTAACCACATGAATAAAGTAAGTTCATTAGAGAATATAATATATTGTGATACCTTTGCAGACGTATATATATTTAAGCATATCACATTACTAAAGAATTGACGTGTTTCACTTTGAGAAAAGGTAATCACGATGATTTATATAGAAATTTGAGTAGGTTGCACAAAACCTTGAGGTTATTAATACTAAGTAACTGTACAAGTTTGAATACACTTGGCTTTTTCCAGTAATATGACTTTATGTACCTTTTTCTTAACTCACAGTATGAAGGACATACGAGTATTAAATGAAATTCATCCTGAATGGATGTTTTACATAATCTACACACTCTTTTACAATGAGAAATCTTAAATGTCTTCCCCTTTCAACCTCTAACATGAATGGCGAAGATAACGAACAGTGACCAATCTCATAACTCCTATAAGCGATACATAATAATTTGGGCAAACACGGACCCCTAGATATACCAGAGGTGGGATCAGGTGCCTAAGAGGAGTTATTTTAGGCAGTGATCTAAAAGAGTCCCATAGTATTGATTTGAAATAACCCAGGTAAGACATGCGAGACATATGTGAATAGGTCAATATCCATATAGAAACTCTAAAATGAGAAAGTTCTCGCTTTAATACTATAGGAGGAGTTTTACCGGACAAATCATGTACCCTCTTTGTAATATTTCCTCAAACCGGACTAATTTCAACAACCTGTAATTTTCTCAAAAATTCAATATCCATACAAAAACTCTGTAAAACAAGATGTTCCTCACTTGAAAATTGTGGGAGGAGTTTGCCAGACAAATTATGTACCCTCCATAAAACAATAAGTTTCAAAAAAACGAGCAAAACTCCTGCAAGAGAGGTGAAAATGGATCAAAATTGTAATATGATATAGAGTGATCCACAAAGAAGCTACATAGCTAGTTTCAGTTTGATATGTAACAGAGAAATGAAAATAGAAACAGAAAACTCCGAACAGACAGACGAACGTACAGACATCGTTGTATTATAATATGTCCCGTCTAAAAGCGAGTGTATTCTGAAATTATTGTTATTGTAATTGATTATGTGACATGCGAGACGCATGTCGTCGGAGTGCATGGTGATGTGATGATGATGGGGTCAAGAGCAAAGAAGACTCTAAAATAATGAAACCTAAACAGCCTTGGATATTGGTCCAATAAATGTTGCAGTAGCTCGGAGAATGGACAAAGGGGAAGCCGAGACGAGACCAGCAGCACAACAAGGAAAGTAATAAAGGGGGACGGTAGAACAAAGTTATGTCACCAACAGACCTGTATTAGTGCACAGGGATTTTAAAGTGGGGAATAATCTGGAGAAGATTGGGGCACCTGATCTCCATCATTCAATGTGTACCACGGATATTCGGTGAAGGCACCCAGCCACAAAAATAGACCTATATACCTTCTGTCAAGTCATTATCGCTCAGATAGATTATACATGTATAGAGAAAAACAAATAATTTGCATTTTCTAGGGAAAGTATATCAATCCCTTGTATTTTCGCATCAGAAAGTAGTGTTTGCAGTACAAGGTTTGTCAGGATTAATTATTCAATCATTGTGGAACCTGATATAAGTTAGATCTGAAACCCTGACCATTCAACAATCCCTTGGTAATTTGCCGAAAGTCACATTTTGGAGCAAATTCAAAATTTATTGGATTTGAGTGGTGAATTGGAGTCTATTCATATATGATATAGGTCGTGCATATATATCTATATGTCAGAATCTTAAAACAATTATCGTAAACATCAAAATCACGTTTCACCTTTTTTCAAGTTGTGTGTGTTTTATTTGGAGGTCCAAGAAGTTGACATCACACTATTGCCCAAACTTTAGAATTTTAAATCGTGGGAGTAGTCCTTTTCACTACATGGGTTCAATTATTTATTTCATTTTCCCCGTGGGGATCCGGGTTAGAATAGGTCCCCAGTACCCCTTGCTTGTCGTAGAAGGCGACTAAATAGGGCGGTCCTTCGGATGAGACCGCAAAAACTGAGGTATCGTGGCACAATAAAGATTCCTCCCTGCTCAAAGGCCATAAGCACCGGCATAGGCCAAAATTTTGCAATTTCAAGAGGGATGTTAAAACGATATTCAATCATTCTTGTATTTCCACTACCATCCACTACTGCTATAAAAAGAGTTGCATTTAGCCAATATATCTTACTGTAAACGTATTATATTTGGCGTGTACGATATTTGGCGGAAATCGTATTTTCAACAAGTTAGCGTAGATTTGATTTAGCGCATTCCTGAATTACTTTAAACATCTAGATTTACGGATGGCATTTAGCGATGTACTTGATTTAGCGGAAGCTGCGTTCCGCCAAAGGCGCTAAATAGAATACACAGCCAAATGTAATACATTTACAGTACTTTGTATGTAAAAATAATTATCTAAAGGAAAATATGCGTTGCCAAAATAGGGGGAAAGCATATTGCACCATACACCCTCCTTTTGTTACGTACCTTATGAATGTCGCGTCCAGTTCCTCAAAAAATGAACTATAAACCTCACCAAAATAGAAATGATTGCTCTAATGCAATCTCAATATTGTCAGGCATTTACGTGATTCAATGGTTTATATCACCTTTAAAAAGCTGGTCAATAAAGATGCAAAATCAGCCTCACAGACAATCAGGTCTCCACTGTGCGACATTGCTTGTTTCTCTCATGCCATTGATCAAAACAATGATATTTTGATATGACCTTGTCATTGCAATTGACAAGGAATAACATCCTTAGATATACAAACAAAATCCCTTTACTTCGAACTTTAACTAAATTGATATGGATGTCTTGTCTCAATGTGTTATCTCCATGGGGGTTTTCAGTTATACTTTCATTAATTTATTCATGACAGTTCTTATTCTTACGCTGGTGAGATGAGTTTTTATCGTAAAAACATTTATACGATAACGCAACCATCCTTGTCTAGGATACAACAGAATAGTGAATGACTGGCATTGAATTTTCAGGTGTTTTGTAACATTCTGCTTAGGTCTTGGGGACGAAATTTAAATATTCTTCGTGAATTATTGTGCATTATTAACATATGTCTAGTTCAACACGTAGCCGATTTTCTTTATATCTAGTTATCATGTATATATTCATACATTCTGAACGAAGTTGAGCTAGGAACAGAGAAAAACGGCATGCTAATGCAAGCAATATGATACCAAATCAAGAAAGCTGATTGTTAAGCCGACACATTGATAAATGGTTAGGTTCCGTGCATGACAAAAATGTTGTGCAGATTCTTAAAAATTGATGGTCAAATGTCAATCGAACTTCAAACGAAAATATAGCATTTGTTAGTCGGAGAGAGAATAAGGAATGCATAATTCTGCATCACGATTCCGTGTCATGTCTCCTCAAAAAGCAATCCATAGCGCATGCATTTTATCAAACATTCCTATAGTAACTAGAGAATTTGATCACATGGATGATGACCAACCGCATTAATTTTCGAATTGATAACTTAAAAAACGATTGTAGTAGCTCAGTGGTAGAGTTATCTACGTAACCGGGAGATCGTGAGTTAGAGACCAGCGTTAAACCTAAGACGTAAAACATAGGTAGTGATACTCCTTACCAAACGATTGGCATTCAGAAGGTCTTTTGGATATAATCCCTGTGGTTGTTTTTTAAGGGGATGAGTTGACATGAATGTAATATCAATGTACTTTTAGGCATCTGCTTTAACCACGTCTGTTTATTTGTACATGTTACAATCGTATGCGGGCAGTCCAAACCGGTAAAGCATTTCATGGAAGTCCTTGCTTTGATCTTCAGCAGAGGCAAATACTGTCTCCGTAAAAAAAAAAACCCAACACGTTCTTGGATAAATTTGTCAGACCCGATGCATCTCAAGACTTCACAGATTCACTTTAGAAAGTTTTCGTAAGAAAAAATATTCTAAGCTAGAATTTGTAAAATTCGCATTCATCTTGGATTATTTGTTCTTCGTAAGCTGGTCAGTAATAATTGACGTTATAAGCTGATGTGTTTAGACCACAGTTAGAATGTACTTCTGGAGTTTGAGAGTGGTGGGGTGAATCATATACATACAGAAAAATTAGAAGTGCTGCAACTGAATACTGCTAAAATTGTCACTTAACTATATATATTTATTCCTCACCATATATTAAAGACTAGGCTTCTTTACATCAGACAACTGCTTCTTAAAAAAAACTATTTGCATCTTGGATCATTCATCGAGAACATCATTTGGTTAAATAGTACACCACTCTGATTCTACGTATATGTACAAATATTCTGGACTTGTTACATGTATTATTATTCCATATCTGCTTCATACCTGGATATTTTAATGAACGTAGATGTTAACGGCAAACTAACAGCTCAATTTTATGACAAACGAGATTACTTCAGCTTCTCCATCTTCAACTTCCCATATTAAGGTAGAAATATACCATTATAAACTGGATATGGTGTATATTTATATCCAATGATTCGATGCGCACGAGCATGTTCCGCGTATGACCAATTTTAAATCGAGGTAGCCTACCGAAAAGAAGTCGATGTTAAATGGATATCAACAGTCACGTTTAAATTCAGAATTTCGCATATTCTATAGCTGTTATAACGGTAACGATCTAATTTACGAATACAACCTGTAAATAGGTCGAGTGTTGTATGACGTGTCTCGTACTGATTGTTAGGCTTTTGCATGCTGGTTTTGACTACAGATTACTCCGTTTACCTGGTCGGGATATACGACTAACAGCGAGTGTGAGTGGTCATTAGGGGATGCTTGGTTATCCTTGGCCTCTGACCCCACATTTGGTGTGTCCAGAAGTACAATTTTTGAATTTGATCACTTATCGTGATGTTAATATTTTCATTTACATTTACATCATCTCATCATTTTGACTGGGTTACCCTAAGTAGTAGAAAAATTCTCATTTAGCGGTAACTCTTCTTTTTAGAAAAGCAATATATATAATTATAAAATACATTTCGGTTGAGCATCACTGAAGAGACATTATTTGTCGAAATGCGCATCTGGTGCATCAAAATTGGTACCGTATAAGTTTTACATACTATTACCCGGAATGTTTGGCTTCCAAAATTCTAACCCTGAATAACCGGGTATGGATATTAACTGTGTGTGCCCGGAAGCAAAGCGAGTTTGGATTGTATATTGTATGCGAGAGGCAATAGGATAGGAGAGGGATTTTGTACCCATACACCCACCCCTCCCGAAAATTCTCACAGATCTAAGATATATATGATGGAACATTTCAAAATGGGTAAAATTATTTGCTATTAAATATTTACACTATCTCTTTGTGATTTAGCGCGAGAAGGAGGCTTTCATCTTCTTGGTTGTGTTGTGTGAAGAATATCAGCTAGATGTCGATGTTTTAATCCGAAAAAAGGTATTTAAGGATTCTGCACTGACTCAAGAAAAACAGGTGTACTGTGAAATAAAATTTGCAATACTTTCATAAACTCTTGACAAGAGTATGTTGAATTTTGAACAGTACACAGGGCTATATAACGTTTTAACCAAAATCAATCACTTATATAGATATTCAATGCAATTAGAGTAGGAAATTCTATTACGTGCCACAGAAATTCTATTACGTGCCAGAGAAATTCTATCTGCATTGTCTAATCCAGATGAATAGTGTCCACGTACAACTTGCGACCTAAGGATCAATCTCTTTACACTTTTCGCTATCTGACTAACCACTGCACCACTCAGATGACACTAGATACTGATATGATTAGTTTGAAAAAAATCATGTGCCAAAAATTTGACTCATTAACAGAAAAGTACATAACCTGTATATTGCAAATAGACTGCATATTGGGCTTTAAGGCCTATGATTCTGATATTCTACTCTCAACATAGGCAAGAATATTGGATTACCACCCCCATAATTGCGAAGCTTTACCTTCTTTGAATTATTATTAAAATCATGCATGCGCAGTGTCAAATACCTACATTTTTTCTTCGTCATGCAATAAGACATTTCAGAGGGCACCGTAATATGTATGAAAGCCGATTAGTATCAAGGGTTTATATTTTTTTTTTGATTACGAGATCGTAAGAATAAAAAGAAGAAAATTCCTTGATACTAAAGCTGATTGGTATCAAGGATTTCTTTTAAGTTTCGCGATATCTTATCTTGTAACAACAAAGCTCAAATAATGAAGCACTTAATATACTACATAAACACTTGATAATTTCACATCCCGCTTTTCTTGATAGATTTTATACTATACAGCTCCCGATCAACGATGCAACATCATTAAATCCGAAAAAATGCTATAGTTTTAAAAAATCTATTTCTCGGGTGAATACACGAGGACAGATTCATATATGTATAGTTAAGCCCCGTTCACATGCGTCCGTGTACTGATAGTTGTAAATTTTACATATATGAAAGGTGAAGATAACGAACAGCGATCAATCTCATAACTCCTATAAGCAATACAAAGTAGATAGATGGGAAAACACGGATCCGGACCACAGGATATACCAGAGATAAGATGAGGTGCCTAGGAAGAGTATATACAAATTTTACTCTTAATGTGTGAATGTAATTTTACGAGATGCGTTCACATGCACTAGCAAACTGTGTGTAAATCAATATTACGTTAGTATTTTGAAAACAGAATACGATGGATATTTCCTTGTTATGTAGATGTGTTTGCCATTTCTTGTTCAAGTGCTTTTCAAAATGATATTTGAACTCACGGACACAGCAGAAAGTCGCTGCTTTTTGCAATAGAGAACATGGTGCAAATTTTAAAAAAAAATGCAATGTTTTACAGACATTTTCAATAACATATCATTCTGTTATGCGTTCACATGGCTGAATATACAACAGGAGTAAATTTACTGTGTGTAATCTTAGTCTGACCAGACGCAAATACTAATGTGCAAATCGTCCTTATCCCTCGTTCATATGCACCAAAATACACCCGTGTGCAAAATGGTGTGAACGGGGGCTTTAGTGTATGTGTGCATGTAAAGATAGTTCGTTAGAAATCGAAATATTCATAACACTTTGAGTTTTTAAAATCAAATTCATGTTACAATGTGACTCTGGCAGAGAACCGACTTAAAAAGGGAATTGATCGATCATTGTCATTCTTTATTTCAAAGCGTTTGTGCTGTATAATGTGTCAAGATAGACATTTACAATATCTTTAAATTAGACATATAAATCTAAAGTGGTTCGCGTCATATCGGGTCAAAATTGATAATTGTTTCACTATCTACTTCATTAAAAGTAAAGTTCTATTATTCAACGAATTCTTGCTAAATTACTGATTATCAAATTAAGATATATTCATAATAGCTTTGGTCGATTAACTAAGCAAAATATACAGTCTCTGATCTTATGATAGGAGTTTTTCAATCGTATCCCTGGAAATGCCATAACGAAAAGGATTAAACTGCTGTGCCTTTGGAATCGTTAGACAGAAAATTCACATCCTTATTTGAATGCATGACCAATTGTTTTAAATTTCATCATAATTAGAGCAAATATATTTGACAATGATGTGATATGTAGATATTTTACAATAATGTGATATGTAGATAGCTTTTTTCAGAAAAAAAAGTTTGCTCATGTATACACATGTTCCAGTCATCATGAAATAATTACTGGGCGCAGACATATCAATCATACGTTACGTAATCAGACCGCCATTATAGAACCTTTCACTCATGTAGAGACGTTACCAGCTGTAGGTGAATTGCCACAAAGTTAGACCCATGCTTAGCACTCAAGACTGTAGCAGTGAAGGTTGTTTTTCATGTCAATGTTAGACCCCAAATCGTCGCCGTCCCAAATCGTCCCCGGCGACGATTTGGGATGGGCAACGATTTGGGGTTTCTTACCGGTATGTAACACCCGAAATAGTCGCCCCGACACAAATCGTCGCCGGCGACGATTTGGGCATAACCTCACACCCCAAATTGTCGTCCTCCTTGCTGCAACTATTTGGAAACATCATTTATATACCTTCTCCTCTCCCCCTCTTTCTTTTTCTTCTTTATTATGATCAGTATTTGTTATTGTTGTTTTGGTTGGTAGTGCTTTTGTTACTATCGAAAGAATTGTTGTTGTTGTTGTTTTGTTATTGGTGGTGGTGGTGTCATTGTTGTCTATATGAATGTTTTCGTCCAGTCCTCCAGAGAGAAAGAGAGAGAGAGATGTGTCCGACAATAAATCGTTTTGCCTTTTGTTGTAGGATCATTCTGCTGATCATGGGGTTGTTTGGTCTTGTGCTTCGCAGATTTGTTCGTGACCTCAGATTATGCAAGATTACACCCGTTAGCCGCCGTTTGGACACTTGAGAAAACTTTGAGAAACACCCATCCTTCCTCTTTATTTCTCAATATTTTTGTTTAACTCGTTGTTCTCTCTCTCTCTCTCTCTCTCTCTCTCTCTCTCTCTCTCAATAAGTAAATTAACAAACAAACAAATAAATGAAACATA
The DNA here is from genome assembly GCF_947568905.1 of Ostrea edulis. Lineage (NCBI taxonomy): Eukaryota > Metazoa > Mollusca > Bivalvia > Ostreida > Ostreidae > Ostrea > Ostrea edulis. The sequence continues at coordinate 99,924,239 of NC_079165.1, read as the reverse complement.
TGTGCTTAGTCCTATACAACATACATACAAAACCTTTGCTCAACCGGTGACCGTTCACCAATACCAGAGTGACAATCGAAATAAGTTCGCTATAATTACAGCTCGCTGTGCTTTGAGCTTGCGATCAAGAGATTTTATGTTACAGGAAGCACATGTCAGGAACACATGTAACCTACATCAGTTCACAAACAACAGAAATATTGCAGAGTTGCTGAAAATTGTACACAGCTCGCGGCACTTTAAGCTATCATTCCAGAATTTTCATTTTTGGGGAGGCATGTCAGATGGTCACTTGTAATCTACATACAAAATTGCAGCTCAATACGTCGACAAACACCAGAGATATGGGTGCGGACAGACAAACAAACAGACCAAGTGAAACCTATTTACCCCCAAATGAGATGGGGTACAATAAAACAACTTCTGTGTAATCTATCCTAAAAACGTCAATAAAATATTAGCGGGCGACGATTTAGGACGGGCGACAATTTGGGGTGTACTATAGTACATCCCATATCGTCGCCCCTAATGATAGTGCAATCTTGTCCCAAATCGTCGCTGTCCCAAATCGTCGGCGACGATTTGGGGTGAAATGTCATCCCAAATCGTCACGGCGACGATTTGGGATGGGGCGAGGATTTGGGGTGTAACATGTCAACACCTAACATAACACGGGACCTCCAATGCAGAAATTTACATTTATCACTGATAGGGAACAATGTACATAATCGCTAGAAGCAATGGTACACATATGTATCATTTGAAAGTTAAAAAAAAAATATTTAGTCACATACACCAGGGGTCCGTGTTTGCCCAACTATCTACTTTGTATTGCTTATAGGAGTTATGAGATTGATCACTGTTCGTTATCTTTACCTTTCATATACCCTCTGTTCATAATGGAAAAATCAATGTTTTGTATTATGAAAAGGTGAAGATAGCGAACAATGATCAATTTCATAACCGATAAGGAATGAAATACTAAGAGTTGGGGAGGGAGGGTAAACACGGATCCCTGAACATACCAGAGGTGTAATCAGGTGCCTACTAGGAAGAGTAAGCATCCCCTGTCGACCGGTCACACCAGCTATGAGCCCTATACAGCTGTCTATCATGATCAGATAAACATAGTAATCCGTAGCAAAAATCTGTTTGTAAAGAACGGTCTGATAATTGGTATAAGCAAGTCAAGACAGCTTAGCAAACTACATTATGTAGATCGTTTTAATGACCATAGAATTTGCGAAATGCTGACTTTAAACGAGACTGTTGAAACCCCTGTTACATCAACTTGTTTGTTAGTAGCTCGATTTAAAAACTGATCACACGCAGAACAAGCTCTTGCTTATCGAATCAGTTGAGAGACATGAACACCACATACAAGTGATAATCCTACATGTTTAGAGACCGGTCGTGGTAGCCAAGTGGTTCGCATGGTTGAAACGAAAAGTCCCAGATTAGATTCTCGATCCCAGTGTCTAACCTAAGACATTAAACACAAGTAGTGACTGTTCCTTTGCCAATCACCAAGCGTTAGAAGTGAAAATCACGGTAGATTTTGGCCCGATAAAGAACCCGCATTGCTATATCCCTGAGCGCCATGTATAAGTCAAAGTTTGTGGTTCTTTACTTAAAGTTATCGACGTCTCAACATGAGTGAAAGGTTATCGAATGGAAAGTTAAACAATGTACAAAAAAGAATAACGGTTACAATAGTGGTCTGATCACGTGACATATAATATGGCTGCACCCAGTACTGCTAATGGACAAAGGTTTTGTATATATAAGTAAAAATTTTATTTGTGAAGAGTTTTAAGAAAGGGGAAGATAACGAACAGTGAACTGTAAATATTTTTTAAATAATGCAAGGTGAAGATAACGAACAGTGATCAATCTCATAATCCTACAAGCAATGTTTGATCTAGATATACATGTAGGGTTCATGTAACCGGTCAACAGGAGATATTTACCCCTAGGCACCTGATCACACCTGTGGTGTGTCCAGGGGTCCATGTTTCCCTTCTTCTATCTTTTTTTAAAAACCTTTTCCTAACAGGAGTTATAAGATTGATCACTGTTCGTTATTATCACTTTTTCTAAAAACTATTTGCTATGATTATGACGAAAATTAAAATATCTAGCACAAACCATCTGATCATAGATTCAGATAAGGGTATTTTGCTGACTAACGACAGCAATTTAATCTCATTCGTTGCTTCTAGCTAAATCATTTCATCAGTCATACTTTAGGAAAAATCCACGTAATCATAAGATCAGAGTCTACAGATTTTGTTTAGTGGATCGACCAGAAGCTAAGACTATATCTTACTTTCATAATCGGTAATTTAACGAGCATTCATTGAATATTAGTTACTTGCAATGAAATAGATAATAAACAAATCATTCCTGGCACTATATTAAACGAATTTACATTTTGAATCACCTATATATCTAATTTAACGATACTGTTAATGTGTATCTTATAACACATTGTACAGCACAAATACTTCGAAAAAAGAATGACAGCGATCAACCAATTCCCTCAGACAGAAACATTTTTGTTCAAGTAGGCTCTTTGTCGGAGGGAACTCACTCTATGTTCACTGTAAAATGAATTCCTTATTTACCTCCGTGAAAAGGTGAAGATAACGAACCGTGATTAATCTCATAACTCCTATAAGGAATTCAAAATAGAAAGTTGGGCAAACACGGACCCCTAGATATCCGACATGTACTGCGAGACAAATGTTTTGTCGGAATACACAATGCCGGAATGAATAGTGAAAAAATAGATGAAATTGAGAACGAAATTAAGATTCAGAATGTCCGGTGGAACGGATTACACAGGTGTCAGATTAGTCATGTTTCACTGTGAACACAGGTTTCAGATTAGGCAGGTTTCACTGTGTTAAAAATGTTTCGATTTCCGACGTATATTTACACAAAGATATATATGAATCTGTTCTCAACAGGGGATGCTTACTTCTCCTAGGCACCTGATCCCACCTCTTGTGTGTCCAGGGGTCCGTGTTTGTCCAACTATCTATTTTGTATTGCTTATAGGAGTTATGAGATTGATCACTGTTCGTTATCTTCACCTTGCATTCAAAGAACCTGTTTTTGGTTTAATGCTGTTGCATCATTAGCGATAATTGTGAGATGTATCGCATGAAATCTATTAAGAACGGTGGGGTGTGAAGTGTTTTAGTGGTTATATCTAGATTATTTGAGATTTTTTTTTATTACAAGATCTCTTAACTCACTAAAGTTGAGTTATGAAGGATTTTTTCTTCTCATTCTTACGAAATACGATTTTGTAATCATAAAAAAAATCCTTGATATTAATCTGCTCTAGTTTCAAGGGTTATTTTCCTCCTTACGAGATACAATCCCGTGATTTAAAAAACACCTTGATATTAATTGGCTTCTGCACATAGCCCTCTGAATTAATTTCTTGCATAATTGTTTTTCTATGATGAAAAAACAATTGAAAGTGTTTGCCACTGCATGATTTTGATAATAATAAAGAACTGAAAACATAGCATTTATGGGGGTAGTAATCCGATATTCTTCCTCGTGTAGAGGGTAGGAAGTGCATACTTTATCACTTAGACCTTAATTTGGCACACCACTCAATTCCCAAAGCCAATATACAGTCTATCTGCAATATTCTGGCTATGCCCATATTTTCTGATAATGAATCACGTTTTGTGCACTTGATTTCTTAAAACTGGGTACATGAATATCCAGTGTCCTCTTAGCGATGTAGTGGTTGTAGTCTAATAGCGAAAGGTGTGAAGAGATTTATCCTTAGGTCGCAGGTTGGAAATTGAAACTATTCTTCTGGATTAGACAATGTAAATCGAATTTCTCTGTGGCACGTAATAGAATTTCCTTCTTTGCTTATGTCATTTAAGTGATTGGTTTTCGGTAAACATTATATCCCTTGGCACTGTTCAAAATTGAACGAAATCAAGAGTTTCCGAGAGCATTGTGATTTTATTCTACAATAAACCTGTTTTCGTCAGAGTTGTCATTGGCTTTACCAAGTCAGTACAGAGTCCTTGGATAGTTTTTCAGATTAAAAAGACCAATAACCAGCTGATTCATCATAAACCTCACAGAACACAACCAAGAAAAAAGGAAATATGGTTTTCGTGCTAAGAGCGTGAATAGGAATATCCATTTTTAAACAATGCACTTTCCATCAGGAATTCAGATATACCCTCTATCTGTGCTAATAAGAGGGATGGGTACATGGGTTCAAAATCCCCTTCCTATCTATTATGCAAGGTGAAGATAACGAACAGTGATCAATATCATAACTCCTATAAGCAATACAAAATAGATAGTTGGGCAAACACGGACCCCTGGACACACCAGAGGTGGGATCAGGTGCGTAGGAGGAGTAAGGATCCTCTGTTGACCGGTCACACCCGCCGTGAGCCCCATTTCCTGATCAGGTAAACGGAGTTATCCGCAGTCAAAATCAGTGTGCCAAGAACGGCATAACAATCGGTATGAAACACGTCAGACAGCATTTGACCCAATGCGAGGTTGTACTGACGAAGTAGATCGTTATAACGACCATAGAATTTGCGAAATGCTGACTTCAATCGAGACTGTTGAAATCCCTGTACCATCAGCTTGTTTGTCAGTAGCTTACCTCGATTTAAAAACTGACTATACCCAGAACAAGCTCTTGCATATCGAATTATTTGAGATATATAAACACCATATGCAGGTGATAATGGAATATTGCTACATAAATATGGGAAGTTGACGATGGAGAAGCTGAAATCATCCCGTTTGCCATACAGTTGAGTTGTCAGTTTGCCGTTCATGTCTACTTTCAATAAAATATCTAAGTATGAAGCAGAAGTGGACGACTCTGTGGTATCCTTTATTTCGAGCTCACAGGGATATATCAAATCGACATATGAATGAATGCTATCATTGTTAATAGACAAAACGTCATCAGTATATCTAAAAGTCGAATTGAAGGCCACAGCGAGAGATTTTTTCTTCTCACGTAGAAGTTTTTGAATAAATTCTGCTTCATATGAATATAAGAACAGATCAGCTAACAAAGGAGCACAATTCGTGCCCATGGGAATTCCAACAGACTGTTGGAAGACCTGATCACCAAAGACCACGAAGATATTGTCAATGAGGAACTCTAGCATATTTTTTATTTCAACTTCAAAGTACTTGTGCGTGGAATCAGAGTGGTGTTTAACAAAGTATGTTTTTGAATGACTGATCACTAGATATGAATATTTCCGTTTTCCGTTTTTGTTGAAGAAGCAACTGGCTATCTCTCGCAAACAATATACCATTCAATCTCCTCACTATGCCCATTCTCAAAAAGCACACTCTAACTGTGGTCTAAGAAAACATATTATGATGTCAATAAATGCTGATAAGTTGAGAGATAGAGAGAAAATACCCCATTGTGATTGCGATTTTTAAAAATTGGATTTTTCTTTTCCCTTATGAAATCTTTCTACATAAATCTGTGAAGTCTTGAAATGTTGAGATCCTATTTGTACTGAGTCTGGCGGATTTATTCAAGAACGTGTTTTATCTAACCTTGTATATGCAACGGAAACAGTGTCTGTCTCTGCTGAAGATGAGACCAAAGATTTCCATGAAGTACTCTATCATTGACCTCAAGGGTTAGGACGGCTTGTATGTCATTGTACGATGTACAAACAAACCGACGTGGTTACAGCAGAGACTTCAAAGGGAATGCATCGATATTACATGCGTATAAATTTATCCCATTGAAAAATCAAGGTATTGGATTCTAAGATTTTCGTTAAAAAAAAAATACACCCTCAAAATGATGTTTGGGAATTCTGCATAGAAGCTCACTCGTTGATAAATGATTAGGTTCTGTGCATGATAAAAATACTGTGTAGATTCTTTAAAATGATGGCCAAATGTCAATCGAACTTAAAACGAAAGTATCACATTTATTAGTCGGAGAGAAAATAAGGGATGCATAATTCTGCATCACGATTCCGTGTCATGTCTCCTCCAAAAGGCAATCCACAGCGCATGCATTTTAGCAATATTTAGAGGCAAAACTCTGAATAGATGTAGATATTCACAAGTTTTTATGTTTGAAAAAAAAACTTTAAGAAAGCGAATATGATTACGAAAAACAAATCGATGCCATAGAAGCACAAGGTCGAATGTATATTTGATTTCTAATAAGAGAGAAAAAGGCAAAAATTTGTTTTATTACGCGAAAAATTAGAAACCCTGTTCAAAACTTTTTGATATTGTATAGAGTACCTAGGTATACTTAGAAAGATATAAAAATGTTTTAAAAATTGTTTTATATCGGGGGGTTTTCTTCAATTTTTACACATACGTCCTTTTGTCTTTAAATTATTCAATTACTATTTACAGTCGTAACTTCCACATACCGCCTTTTTGAATTACAGGAATGGGAATAATAATGATAATATGTAAGTGAATCATGTTTAAATGATATCATTTATAAACTTGATCATGTCACTCAAAACATAGAAAGTTTGTACATGTGTGTTCACATTATATACTATTTCAAACCAAATTGAAAATATCTTAATGCAAGGTGAAGATAACGAACAGTGATCAATCTCATAACTCCTACAAGCAATACAAAATAGATAGTTGGGCAAACACGGACCCCTGGACACACCAGAGGTGGGATCAGGTGCATATGAGAAGTAAGCATCCCCTGTTGACCGGTCACACCCGCCGTGAGCCCCATATCCTGATCAGGTAAACGGAGTTATCCGCAGTCAGAATCAGTGTGCCAAGAACGGCTTAACAATCGGTATGAAACACGTCAGACAGCATTTGACCCAATGCGAGGTCGTATTGACGAAGTAGATCGTTATAACGACCATAGAATTTGCGAAATGCTGACTTCAATCGAGACTGTTGAAATCCCTGTACCATCAACTTGTTTGTCAGTAGCTTACCTCGATTTAAAAACCGACTATACCCAGAACAAGCTCTTGCATATCGAATTATTTGAAATATATAAACACCATATGCAGGTGATAATGGAATATTGCTACATAAATGTGGGAAGTTGACGATGGAGAAGCTGAAATCATCCCGTTTGTCATACAGTTGAGTTGTCAGTTTGCCGTTAATGTGTCCTTTAACAAAACACAAATCCCATACTAGTACAAAAATTACTATCGGTATTTTATACTGTAAATCAGCCTTCAAACTAACAGAACAGTTTGTAAATCAAGAAACATACACTACGATCAGCAGATTTTTCAACAATATCGTAAATGGGGTGTTACATGTATTTCAGAAGTCTTAGAAAATGGGATGTACAACAAATATAAAAGCAATAAAACAAGTATCAACATCAGAAAAAAATGAAATAAAACTGTTACTGTAGGTAATCATGTTTTCTATGAATACCATATTGTCTTGTGTGACCTGTGTAAAGACGACATTGTATTCTGACTCTATTAGGGATACTCTATCATCCTCTGTGTCTAATGTTGCATTGTCTTGTATCTTATCTGTTGAGTGTACATATTGTTTGATGTCTTCTGTTGCAGTATGAAAAAGAGAAGATAACGAACAATGATCAATCTCATAACTCCTATAAATAATGCAAAATTCAGAGTAGGACAAACACAGACCCCCTAGACATACTGATGTTGATACTTGTTTTATTGCTTTTATATGTGTTGTACATCCCATACTAGATGGGATAAAGTGTCAAGGAGGAGTTAAAACATCCTTTGTCGACTGGTTACATCCACTAAGAACCCTTTATCTCATTCGGGTGAACGGAAAAATCTGCAGCCGAAATCAGCGCGCAAATGATGGTCTCAATTGTCAGGAAACATGTCAGACAACACTTCACCCAATGCTAGGCTGTATCGGTAAACTAGATCATTATAATGACCACAAAATTTACAAAATGCTGACCCTCAAATGAGACCGCCGAAAACCCCGCAACACAAACTCACATGCCAGCAGCCTGTCTCGATTTAAAAACCGACCATACGCAGAACAAGCTCCTGCACACCGAAGCAGCCTAGAGACACAAACACAACATACCGGCGACAACTGAACACTGCTACATAGATATGGAGAAGTCGAAGCTATTTCCTTTGTCACAAAGCTGGGTTGCCAGTTTGTCACCAACATCTATGTTCAATAAAAATCTAAATATGAAGCAGATGTGGAAGACCCTGAAGCGTCTTCTATTTCGAGTTCACTGGGATATATCGAATCGTCACATGAATGAAAATTATCAATGTCATTAGATAAAAAGTCGTCAATATAACCAAATGTCAAACTGAACGGATGTCCTCTGTCTATTCTGTGTTGTTTGAGTATCCTTTGAATTTGTGTTGTCTTTGGCGCCCTTGGCTGACTTTCTGTTATCTTTGGTATCCTCACTGGTTTGTGTTGTCTTTAGTGACTTCTCTTGACTTCGTCGTTGTCTTTAGCGTTACCTGTTGACTCAGTGCTGTCTTCTTAAGACTTTCTGTTGTCCTCTGATGACTCTGCATTGTTTTTGGTGTAAATGAAAAGATGAAGATAACGAACAGTGATCAATCTCATGACTGCTTGTGGGATTTATGAGATAGATCTCTGTTCGTTATCTTCGTCTTTCCTTTATAAGGAATACAAAATTAAGAGTTGTGCAAACAAGGATAGATCCTTCGATATACAAGAGGTGGGATCAGGTACCTAGGAGAAGTAAGCATCCCCTGTCGACCGGTCACACCCACCGTAATCTTGATTTGGTAAACAGCGTAATCCGTAGTCAAAATCAGTGTGTAAAGAGCGGTCTAACATTTGGTATGTAACACGCCAGCCAACATTCGATCCAATGACAGGTTGTATTGGCAAACTATATCGTTATCACGACCTTAGAATTTGCAAAATGTTGACTTTAAATGACACCTTCGAAACCCCTGTAACATCATCTTGTTTGGTGTTTTTCTCTGACTCTGCCTTGTCGGTGTCGTTTATGGTCTCCTTTTGTCATCTCTAGACTCTGTGTTATCTTCAGTGTCCCCTGTTGTCATCTCTAGACCCTGTGTTATCTTCAGTGTCCCCTGTTGTCATCTCTAGACTCTGTGTTATCTTCAGTGTCCCCTGTTGTCATCTCTAGACTCTGTGTTATCTTCAGTGTCCCCTGTTGTCATCTCTAGACTCTGTGTTATCTTCAGTGTCCCCTGTTGTCATCTCTAGACTCTGTGTTATCTTCAGTCTCCCCTGTTGTCATCTCTAGACTCTGTGTTATCTTCAGTGTCCCCTGTTGTCATCTCTAGACTCTGTGTTATCTTCAGTCTCCCCTGTTGTCATCTCTAGACTCTGTGTTATCTTCAGTCTCCCCTGTTGTCATCTCTAGACTCTGTGTTATCTTCAGTGTCCCCTGTTGTCATCTCTAGACTCTGTGTTATCTTCAGTGTCCCCTGTTGTCATCTCTAGACTCTGTGTTATCTTCAGTCTCCCCTGTTGTCATCTCTAGACTCTGTGTTATCTTCAGTCTCCCCTGTTGTCATCTCTAGACTCTGTGTTATCTTCAGTCTCCCCTGTTGTCATCTCTAGACTCTGTGTTATCTTCAGTCTTCCCTGTTGAGTCTACATTGTCTTTGGTGCCTTCCGATGACTCCCCCTGTGTTGTCTTTGGTATCGTCTGTATTGTCTTGTGTTCTCTCTGATACACGCTTGTTGTTCTATGTGGGATTATGTGTACTGATTGTTGTCATAGTCGTCGCTTGTGGGTTATCAAATGTCTGTATTGCTCTTGAGAACTTGCATTGTTTTCTTAATGTACTATTCAGAGCTGATAAAGTTAAAAGCATTCTTCATTAAAAAACATATTTGTGATTTGTTTGGATACATGTAGATGTACAAATGTTATGTCAATTAATTAAATATTTCTGCTCGCCAATGTCGCTACACAGCAGTCCTCCAATAAAAATTGAAGTAAAATGACGATTATAAAATGTGAATTTCATTGAAACATGAAAAGATCATTATTATATTAACTAGAATCTGTGAAATGCAATCCCTAATCAAAACAAGTTTATAATGGTTGTAAGTGGTAATTAGGACCTACTGTCAGAGATACGTTAGGAGGTTACTGTCAGTAAGATTATCGTATGTACCACTTAAAACTTTTTGCCTCTGTAGTAAAGGTAGTATGTTCACTTACGACAAAACTATTTTTGCGATATCGTTTGAACTAATGAGGTTACAGTTACGATCTTTTTACAGCCGGTAGATTTTATCCACCAAATATTAAAAATGCAAAAAAAAAAAAAAAAAAAATTTGAGTCGTACATGTATCTGCCACTTGCGACTGCAGCGTCGAAATATCAATCAAAACATTTCGTAGGGAGGTAAATAGGAGATTCGATAACATGTCCAACCGCAAATTATTTTAATTTTTTTTCTCGAATTAGTGCAGATATTCACATTTATGACTGATAGGAAACGATATATATATTATCGCTAGAACCATTGCTACATTATCATTTGAAAGTCAGTATATGTTGAATTCTATACACATTCTGATTATAACAGAAAATTCAACATTCGGTATTATACAAGTTTAGAGAACCAAGTGGTTAGCACGTTCGCAACGAAAAGTCCCAGTGCCTCAAACCTAAGATGTTGAGCAAAGGTAGCAAATGTTCCTTGGACAATCACCAGCATTAAAAGTGAAAGTCACGGATCTTTCGGATATGACTTTAGAAGCGAGTCTTGGTCCTTTTTCATGCAGTCTGAAATCAAAACTCTCATTTCGCTCCATATATACGGACATGATTAGAGACCACAAATTTTGCTTAGTTAATCGATCAGATATATGTATAACTATATTTGATTATCAGTAGTTTAGCCTTAGTTTGTTGAATTATTGTTCCTTTCAATGAAATAGATAATGAGAAGGAAAAAAAATAATCATTTTTGGCACTATATTTTACGAAAATACATTTAGAATCACTCTAGATCTCGATGGGTACGATATATGTCCATCTTGACACATTTTACAGTACAAGCACTTTGAAATATAGAATGACAACGATCCACGAAATCATTACGCAAGTCCCGAAATCTCAGGACTTGCGTATTATGATTTCGTGGATCGTATATATATATATATATATATATATATATATATATATATATATAAACAAATATCACACACTACGTAAAAACGACAAGTATCAATAATCTACATTGTTAACAAGAATGATACACTGTTGTATGGCAAGCCCTTTTACTATTTATTCGTAAAATAAGATATCTCTTTAAATAAGAGATATCTTTATTGGTTAAAGAGATATCTTTGTAAGATAGAGAGATATCTTTTTAAGCTAGGGAGATATCTCTTTAAGCAAAAGAGATATCTCTTTACACAAATGAGATATTTCTTTACGCTTGGGAGATATCTCTTTCTCTTTGAGAGATATCTCTCAAAGCTAGAGAGATATCTCTCAGTGAGAAAGAGATATCTTTCTAGCGTAAAGAGATATCTCTCTATCGATGTAAAAAGATATATCTCTTTAAGTTAGAGAGATATCTCTTTAAATTTTCAAAAAGAGATATCTCTTTAATCTAAAGAGATATCTCTTTAGATTTTTTCCCCCGGTGATCATAATGACTTCTCCCTGTTGCATTGTCATTGAAATGTTATAACCTTATTTTTTAACCAAGCAAAATACTTCTAGTGTACAAATGGCGGGAAAGGTTGAAGAGGTGGGAGGGGTTACATTGTCAAGTTGTTGAGAGGCGAAATCTAGTCTAGCTCGCATATTTCATCAATTTATTGTCTTTGTTTTTTGTTACCTGTACATGTATACATTTCACATGCGGTAAAAGGCAAAATCTTCCCACGGGATTGCAGCCATCAGGGTGTTGTTAAAACGCGGAACGGAAAACGAAACGGAACGGAATTTAAGAATTAGAATGATTAATGTAGATAAGATAACGGTAAAAATCGGGGGGGGGGGGGGGGATTCATTTTGATTAAAATCAACAATTTGGGAATTGTTTACAAGCGATAAAACAACTTTATCTTCAAATTGTGCATCATAAATTGATTAATCGAATTTAGTTAAACGTTAGTATAAGAATTTACAAGACATTTTACAAGAATTTCGAAATTTCGGCATTGACAAAGGTGTTAGCGAGCAGTGACACTTATGGGTAGAGAATGAAAAGAACACACGTGGTTTATACCCCCCCCCCCCGGTGGCAAAACGTCTTTAACGCACATGTACACGTATTTACACACATTTAATACCGTGTATGTGTGTACTTACAACAAGGAGTGTGATATGTATAAAACAATAATAATTCATGATCTTAGTCAACAAGTCTTTTGTTTGATTTATCATTTTTTAACTAACAGGAGACTTAGTAACCGCAGCACTCTAATCCTAAATAGGGAGGACTTCTGGCAGTTAATTTTTAAACTAAATACTTGTATAGCTTAACATTTGGATTAATAATAAGATGACTTTTAATTCCATTCAAGCATAAATTCCGTGTTAGCTTTTTAGCTATTTCATATGAAATAAATCTGTTAATTCCTCTTACTATTGGTCGTAAACTTCACCCTAGTTAACATTGGTTTTGTTTCAATCTTTCTTTCCTGTTGTATCTCTTCAGTTTCAACACTAATCCGCAGGATATCGGTAAATGTACGAACTTTCACATAGATTCATCCCAAATGAGGCAAAACTTTTTCTTTTTCTTCACCGGACTCGTTCGCTTTAAAATTTGATGTGATACATAAATGTATATTGTACCAGGTGTAGAACTAAATTCAAATTCAAATATCTTATAAACATTTGTAGTTCGATTAAAAGCACGTTCGATTTAAAAAGGCTATGTTTGGGGAAAATTGTTCAAACAATTATTTTATCTTTTACAATGTTGTTTTCGGGGGGAAGGGGGGTGTACCTTTTATTCATTGGATGGGCTCATAAAATCTTTTCTTACCATACCAGCCAGAATAAAGTAATAGAATTTGAAAGAGGTTGTATTATAATTCAAGTCTTTTTCAGTATGTGACCTTATTTATTTTTTCTTCATTTGTGAAACAACATACTGTCAAAATCGGGGGGGGGGGGGGGGGTGACAAAGCCGGGAAAAAAGATGGTGCCAACAGGCGCTTGCTTAATATTTTTATTAAAACTTAATATGCAAAATATTAAGCAAGCTCCTATTGGTACATTCATCCACAAAACACACCGTGTAAAAATACATAATAATGCATTAGTATGAGGTATCAATATGAAATGGTGGATTCTGGGGATGACTTCCTGTTCTCTCTGTAATTTCTGCATTTCTTGTTCAAAATAAGCTCTTTGATTTTGCAAAATGTTGACCTCCTCATAACATTATTGCATAATATATTTTCCGTTTTCCGTTCCGTTCCGTCTTCATTTTCTGTTCCGTGTTTTAGCAACACCCCAGCCATCATTGTAAGATTTGTTGTGGCGGGCTTCCGTTTTAGGGAGAATTACTTAAGTATTCAAACTAATAAAAATATTGGAAAGAGATATCTCTTTTTCTTTGAGAGATATCTCTTTTTCAACGATTAAAGAGATATCTCTTATACTTTAAGAGATATCTCTCTAGGAATTCTTAGAGAGATATCTCTTTAAGTGAAGGAGATATCTCTCAAAGTAAAAGAGATGTCTCTCAGAGTAAAAGAGATATCTCTTTAAGTGAAAGAGATATCTCTCTAAGTGAAAGAGATATCTCTCAAAGTATAAGAGATGTCTCTCAAAGTGAAAGAGATATCTCTTTAAGTGTAAGAGATATCTCTAAAAGTAAAAGAGATATCTCTCTAAGTGAAAGAGATATCTCTCTAAGTGAAAGATATATCTTTTATTTAGAGAGATATCTCTTAAGATTAAGAGATCTCTTTAATCTAAAGAGATATCTTATTTTTCGAATAAATAGTAAAAGAGCTTGCCATATTGTTGTACTGAATGCGGAAAATGGTTTCGTTGTAAACGTGTTTACTGACGATGGTGTAGAGAGTTTGTACCATGGTTATAGAGATTATCGAGACTTGTCGTTTTTTCGTGGTGTTTGATATTTGTAAACTTATGTAATATACGCCTCTTGATAAAGACACGGGTTGCGTCGAATATTTGAGTTTTAAATAACCAACAGTGTCGTGGCCTTTTCCTTGCCTTTATAAATTTCTTTACTGTCCTTGTATCTTCTTAAATCCGACAGTTTAAAAAGGTGGGGTGTTATATATACAATGTAGCATGTATTCTTTTGAATGCTTGGGTGGGTACAAGATGTATACATAGACTCGTTGATAGCGATAGAAGAAGTTATGAAAGCGTAGCTATACATTTAATTGACTATATCAAGAATAATATGCATGAATGAGGCCATTAAATTAAATATGAAATTATCAGTTATCTCCTCTTCTACACAAGTCATACTTTCATCAAAGAAAGATGGTGATTATCGATTTTTGTTTGAGCTGTATCATAATCAAATATTCATAAAGTTACAAATTTTTTGATTCCCTCCAGTTCGGGTGGTTGCATAACGTCTGGTAATCATCCTTTAGGTAATGTATGAACGTGGCGATAAGCATTTGTACCCACCGAGTAAATACCAAAACACATTTTGCATCTCACTGTGTTTAAGAGTTCAACAAAGGAAAACAACTATTAGGCAACTCAGAAAATTGCCTTGTACAGGAATTTTTTTTTTTTTTTGAAGTCGGCTCTCTGTCAGAGCCAACTAACAATAAGTTCGCTGTAAAATAACATCCATTGTGAAACCTCAGGGTTTTATGAATGTTTCTATTTTAAGTATATCTTTATATCTAGAATTACACCAAGATACATATATCCGTTAATTTGCCCTCGCATATGATGTGTTAAGAGAAATTGAGATTTTAACAATATATTTCTTGTTTTAATTTATTGATGCTGTTGCATTAATACTCAGAAAGGTAGGGATGTGTTTATAAGTATATTAGTGTACTTAAGTACTACATTATTTGAACTTTGTTACTACAAAATTTGATATCTCGTAACTTTGAGAGAAAAACTCCTTGCGACCAATCAGCTTTACTATCAAGCAATTATTTTCCTTCTCATTCTTACGAGATACGATCTCGTAATTTAAATAATCTTTGATATTAACCGGCTTCTGTACACTTTACATCACACGAGTGTTATTCTATGATTAAGAATAAAGTTGAAAGTGTTTACCACTGCATGATTTTTATAATCAAGAACCGAAAACCTCAAATTTGGGGGTGGGGGTGGGGGTGGTAATCCAATATCCTTGCCCATGTAGAGGGTAGGGAATGCATCCGTTATCTCACAACTTTAGACCTTAATTTGGCATGCTACTAAATCCCAAAGCTAATATGCAGTCTATCTTCAAAATGCAGGTTATGTCGTTATTTTCTGATAAGGAATCAAGTTTTTGCACACAATTTGTCATAATTGAATCTGTCAATATCCATTGTCGCTTTAGCGGTGTAGAGGTTAGTCAGACAGCGAAAGGTGTAAAGAAATTGGTCCTTAGGTCACGGGTTGGACATGGAAACTATTCATCTAGATGAGTCTGGCACGTAATAGAATTTCCTACTCTACCTGTGTCTATATAAGTGGTTGGCTTTGGGTAAACGTTATACCCCCGTGTATTGTTCAAAATTGAACAAAATCAAGATTTTATGAAAGTATGCTAAATCAAAGAGAGTGCGTGCTAATATCCAATTATAAACAAGTCTCCCGAAATTGTATTTCCCATCAGACAATAAAATATACCCTTGATCTGTGAGAAATTGTATTCCCCATCATAAGATAAGATATACATAGATCTGTGAGAAATTGAATTCCCCATCAGATGATAAGATATACCCTAGGATCTGTGAGAAATTGTATTCGCCATCAGACAATAAAGTATACCCTAGATCTGTGAGAAATTGTATTGATTTCCTACAGATATACTTCTAACATTGCATCCAAACGTTTTCTTGTTCTTCATCTTCTTTCAACTATAGTCCAACAGGACATATCATTACAGGCGATGTTGATATAGTTGAAAATGAGGACCTCAAATCACTTATTCTAAAAGGTCCTAACTACATATCAAAACAAAAGTACGTACCATCTATCCTTCTGTGTTTAGTAAACCAGAAGTGATAAAAGAATTAGATATAATTTAAATGCTATATCTTTCTTTTTTGGTCAAAAAACCAATAATAATGTTTCAAATTTTATTAATACTACATTAATGCTAATGAAGCAATACATATATAAAGTTCGCTGTCAGAATACCTCTCCATCTACTCAAGGTTTCTTGAATCAATTCAACTCTTATTTCAAATCTTTGAAATACATGTACCATGCTAATGATCATAAACGTAGTGATTTCAATACTTTCTGGCAAATATTGTCTGTTCTTCTATAAGTTTCTAATGTCACTGATGTCTCAATATTGATTCCTTGAAGGTGCACTGCAATCACTTTCTTTCTTTCCAACCTTATGAAGCGGAAAGCTGTATTTCTTATGTTATCTTTATTGCGAGAGTTATCGCCCTTGTCATTTTTAATTGCTTATTAGACATACTCAAATAAATATTTCATGATGGTTAGTTTTGAATTAAAGTACATACAATTATAATCATTGTGTGTTTCTATAGTAGATTCTATAAAGATTAGCCAGTTTGGGTATGATTAGTATTTTGTTTTAATTTATAAGTAATTATACACTACGGATCATTATGGTACTGCGGATATATAGCATTCTTCTATACGATAGATTAAAACACTGTTCTAGAGGTTAAACTCGACAAACCTTGTAAGATACGTAAAAGTGTGCGGACTTCCCTAGTTATATTGTACGTCTTTGTAGTAAATGTGTGGTCATACCTGCTTAATACTGCGAGAGTGTGTGGTCAAACCCTGATATGGATTTGGCATCTCTAAGCTATAAGTGTGCGGAAGGTCTGGTGTGAGGACATCCCTGCCTGTCTTGTGGTAAAGCTCTGGTGTGCGGAAATCCCTGCCAGTGTCTCTGATTGTTCTAATTTATATAGTGATAGGTGTGGGTCATCCCTACCTATCACTGCGTAAGGGCAGGTGTGCGGACATCCCTGCTTGTCCTTGTGGAAGTGCGCTGGTGTGTGGAATTCCCTGTCAATGCACTTGTTCGCTACCAGTCAATAGATCCTATATAGGCGCAGTACAACTGATTAAGTCTGCGCATTGTACATATTTGCAGCATCTCAGGGCTATCCGTTTCTATCACGGGTACGAGTCCGCGGGGGTTCACAGGCGGTGACCTCCCTTGCACGTTACACTTACACCCTATAAATCTATCTTTAAGCCTGCTCTTTATTTCTCTCTTGAAAAATAGAGCTACAATGAAATATGAAATATTGAACAAATTATCAATCTGTACTGACTGTAAATATACTTAGATATGTATTTATCATATACGGATAACTCCGTTTACCTGATCAGGATATAGGGCTCACGGCGGGTGTGACCGGTCGACAGGGGATGCTTATTCCTCCTAGGCACCTGATCTCACCTCTGGTGTGTCCAGGGGTCCGTGTTTGCCCAACCATCTATTTTGTATTGCTTATAAATGGGAGTTATGAGATTGATCACTGTTCGTTATCTTCACCTTGCATTCTCCATTAGACAATAAAGTATAACCTAGATCTGTGAGAAATTGTATTCTCCATCAGAAGATAAAATATACGTAGATCTGTGAGAAATTGTATTCTCCATCAGAAGATATTATATACCCGAGATATGTGATGGTAAACATAACGAACAGTGATCAATCTCATAACTCCTATAAAGAATACAAAACTAAGAGTAGGACAAACACGTACCCCTGGACACACCAGAGGTAAGATAAGGTGCCTAGAAGGAGTAAGCATCCCCTTGTTGACCGGTCACACCCGCCATGAGCCCTATATCTTGATCAAATAAACGGAAAAATCCATAGGCAAAATCAGTGTGCCAAGAACGCATAAAAAGTATGTCAGACAGCATCAGGCCTACTGACAGGCTGTATTTGTAAATTAGATCCGTCGTGACAGCAGCCATAGAATTTACGAAATGCTGATTTTTAAGACCTTTGAAACCCCTGTAACATCAAGTTATTTGTTTGTAGCCCACCTCCATTTAAATATTGATCATACGCAGAACATGCTCGTGCATATCGAATCAGTTGAGATATATTTATAAACATCATATGATGCAGATGATAAAAGTTTATTGCTTATGAATATTATGCGCGCAATAAATCCACATATTCACTATTGAACTAATGATCTCTTTTTGTTCAAAGGGACAAGAAGAAAATTACAGATGCGCATTGCGACTGTAAAGCTGGGTAACCAATGAATTATATGTGTGGTTTTTAAATATATTACATGCATGATTAATAACACCTTCATTAAAATAATTTTCCATTTACAAATCTGTAACTGTAATCGGTAATGCCCCATCGAATTTGTTTTCTTCGTCAAGTTATGGTGGGAAAATGTACAGATATTTTTGCATTGGTAATGATGAGACCAACAAATTAAATTGATGCACACTTCAATTCAGTTGATGAGAGCAATAATTGGTTTGATGCACACAACATTTGAAATATTGTGCACAACATATCTTCACTATGAATTATCTGAGTTGATGTTGATTTTGCTCTCCATATGGAAGCCAAATATCCGGGGTACTAAACTAAGTATATATTATATATAATTACATATGGAAGCCAAATATCCGGGGTACTAACCTAAGTATATATTATATATAATTACTAGATCTATACTTAAAAAAATAATTATCTCAAAATTAAAATATTTACAATACTTAAAGGGACTGATTCACGATTTTCCCCTAATTGTGTTACATAAATATAAGTACATAAATTACTAGGCTATATTTTAAAAAAAAAAAAGGGTGGAGGGTGGGAGTAATGCTATTTATTGTAGATTCCCTAGATGTTCAAGTGGAGATAGTTTGTGACAATCCTCGCAGCAGTTCTATTTTTCTGCATCTATATATGATTACCCCATCGTCGAAAAGCACATTCTAACTGAGGTCTAGATCTAATAAAACATCAGATTGTCAATTTGATACACAAGTGAAAACCAGTTTAGATGAGAGAGTGGGGGAGAGAGAGAGAGAGAGAGAGAGAGAGAGAGAGAGAGAGAATCTTTCAATTTCTAGCTCGGAATTTCTCACCATTATGAATTCTTTCGAAGGTGAATCTAAGTCTGCACAGATCTTGGACAATGTATATTCATTTGCACCATATTGATGGTGGGTGCCGATTTGCAATAGCAAGGTGTTGGCGATCCGGAATATAAGTCAGACACCGGATCATATTGTAGACACATATTGTAAACATCCGGTTGTCGAAGCGATGGAGTTTTCCTTGAAGGTTTTGACGCTAAATTGCTGGTAATGATAATTTCAAAATACACCGTAAATGAAACATATGAGAAAATCAGTAACTAACTCTGCAGCTATATGCATGCTCATGGCACGTATACTTTGACGAACGCATCGAATTTCCTCTGTCACTGCATATTCCCATTGACTACAAAAGACTATTTTAAGCTAAAGAAATAAACGGAGTGTGTCTTGATTTGGGGTTTATGAATTTCATGTATTAGAATATTGTATGTTTGTTGACTGAGCTGGGATTGAGGAAAATTTTAGATGATCTGTTCGATAAGCAGGTTGGAAACACTTCCTCTAGGCCCACAGGGGCTCGTCACGAAATATTTGTCTTATTAAAATTTGACATTGTCTGTTCTATATTTACATAATAATGTGTAAATATAGAATAGAGAGGGTCAATTCGTGGTGAGCCCCTGTGCTAGGCCTAGCTCTATGGCGAGATCTTCTTGCTAAAACGCGATTACCCTCTTTAGCGAGAAATAAACATTACCATAAACAGGTGTTTTGGTGCCTTCATTGAAAATAATGACGAATTCCATGCAATGCTGAATAAGTGTGACACGCACTCAGCATGACATGAATTGTCTGTATAAAATTTACAACACTGTCAAGAAATTTCATATCAATGTTGCTGCATAAGAGGGAAGGAAGCTGAACCACAATGCACATCCTGAGTGTTTTTGTTTTGATTAATATATTTTCAGAAGTATCAGACATTTTAAGGCTTTTTCTTTTCACATGAAATATGAAGAGATGTACTCCACGGGTGTTTTCCTCATTTGTACGTTATATATTTACTCTCGCTATAGAGGGATAATCGCGTTTTTGTGAGTTTATCTCGCTGTAGGGAAAGTGTTCCCAACCTGTTAAGTGCAACCTGTTGACAAATTTAAGGGTGTTGTTCCAAAACCCCATTTAACAAACTCCATACAGTGTCAATTCTCTGGGACTACATTTCCCCTACGAATAATTATATTGGAGTTGTAGCATAAAGGAATTTACTGAGCTGACTAAAGTTTGCCCAGTTAATTGTTATGTAATATCCAATCATGGACCGGTTGAGGGGGGGGGGGGCGATAAAAAAAGAAGTCTTGTGCATCAATTTTTAACACTCTAAACGTGTGCGTTGTCATTCATAGTTGGATCCCTCATACTGATGAACAATTCTTTTTAACAGTTAGTTTTAACTGTTTAGTTTCCATAACAATCAAATTATTGGATGTCTTTCTGTATAAAAATATATATGGGAACTTTTTACATATATGGTATATTCTATAAGATTATTACAATATTTTCTGTTGTTATAATAATCAGATACATACTAGTAATAACACTTTGTTTTTAAACTAATATAGGGGCGTTCCTGTGCCGTTTGCAAGTAAATACAGAAAAGAGCGATTCCAAGCAATTGCTGAGGAGATAGGAAAAGGAAGATTTGACATAGCCCTTCTGCAAGAAGTACATGCAGTTTGTCTAATATTTGTTACTTAGAAACTTCTTATGAAAATATTAATATTTAGTTATGATAATAAAAAGGGAATCTACATTGTTATCTTTAAGTTTTTATAATATGTTTTTACAATATGCTTTAGTTGTGACCATCTATATGTAAATTTATAGCAAAGTCTTTAACAATCTAGAGTTTTCAAATGAATTCTTGTGATGTTCAGTATAATGTGGGGTCATGCCAGACCACGTATACATTACAGTTGAACTTCAGTATCTCGAACACCCATATCTCGAGTACCATGGATATGTCGAAGTGATTCAGAAGTCCCAACCACTTATTCTTTAAGTATCTTACCTTTGATATTTCAAATCCTTGGATATCTTGAAGTTTTTTCTTGATCCCACCAAGTTCGAGATAATGAGGTTTGACTGTATATGCATTACATTGATCATTCACTTTAGTTTGACATTCATATGCATTAGTCCTATGGACTGAGGCTAGTGAAAATACTGACAGACTGTTGAATTGTAAAATTTAGGTGGTTGGTTCACTAGAAAGATTATAATGTTTCCCTTGAATGGACTTTAGGTCTAATTTGTTGAATTCCATTCATTACAAGATTAAAGCTTTCATACATATAGATGCCCCTTGTTTTATTTTTTAAAATATATTTTGGGCATCAAGAATAGAGTAAAAAAAGAATGTGTGGAAAATTACTTGAATTAGAGCATCTAATCTGAAAATAAGTTATTAGATATCTGTAAATTTTCTATTTGAATTTGTTTTAGCCAAAGTTGGAGATGAAGAAATATAACTATGTTGCCAGGGATTCAGAAAAAACTTGGTTATATCCTGTAGTTTGCTGTTTTCATGTTTGTAATAAACAAGTTTTACTGTAGTGTCAAACCCTGCTGATAAAAGTGATACCACATATATACATAAAGTGATCAGGCGCCTCCCACCATTTTCCTTCTCTTACTCTAAGGTATTTTTTGAACAGGTATGGAGTGAAGGAGATTATAAACTCTTACAGCAGCATATTCTGAAAGTGATGCCGTATTCTCATTATTTTCAAAGGTATGGAGAAAGTTGAATCCACTGTAGTACCCAAGACTGTAACAATAAGATATGCAGAAAGCACTGGGTTTCATTACAGCCATGCTATGCATAGTGCTATTTGTGTGGGCCTTGATCTTCTCTTGAATGTTAAATGAGAGGGATCAATTTGTCCATGCTTTTGTTCTCCTGTATGGATAAAGTTGCACTATAAAACACATAAATTCAAATGGTCAGAACTTTCATTTAAAATATATTCCCAAAACACTATTATAGAAAAAAAAATTCACATTTTACTTCTGTGTGTGATGATGATGATGATGATATCATTCTCCTTTTAAAACATGATGCAGATATGTTGAGATGTACCCAGTCTATGTGCTTCGTGCTTTTTGTTTTACCAGTGGGACTATTGGAAGTGGTGTCTGTGTCTTCTCCAAGCTTGTCATTGAGGATTCCTTCTACCACCTGTTTCCTCTCAATGGCTACTTTCATAAAGTCCAGCATGGGGACTGGTTCGGTGGAAAGGGTCTGGGTCTGTGTAGAGTGTCCCACCAAGGAATCAGTATCAACATTTACTGTACGCATGTAGGTATACTTTAAACAAGGAATCCGTATTAACATTTACTGTACTCATGTAGGTATACTGTAAACAAGGAATCCGTATTAACATTTACTGTACTCATGTAGGTATACTGTAAACAAGGAATCTGTATTAACATTTACTGTACGCATGAAGGTATACTGTAAACAAGGAATCCGTATTAACATTTACTGTACTCATGTAGGTATACTGTAAACAAGGAATTAACATTTACTGTACTCATGTAGGTATACTGTAAACATGGAATCCATATTAACATTTACTGTACGCATGTAGGTATACTGTAAACAAGGAATCAGTATCAACATTTACTGTATTCATGTAGGTATACTGTAAACAAGGAATCCGTATTAACATTTACTGTACTCATGTAGGTATACTGTAAACAAGGAATTAACATTTACTGTACTCATGTAGGTATACTGTAAACATGGAATCCATATTAACATTTACTGTACGCATGTAGGTATACTGTAAACAAGGAATCCATATTAACATTTACTGTACGCATGTAGGTATACTGTAAACATGGAATCCATATTAACATTTACTGTAAGCATATAGGTATACTGTAAACAAGGTCAACATTAATCTCAAGGATATACACTACACTAACAATTCTAGGATAATTACAGAATAACGAATATTTGTTACTATAGTTAAAAGTTGTGATATCAAATATATTTAAGTGTATCTAAAGCTGTATGACCCGATGTTCATGCATTATTTTTGTACAAAATTACTTTAAAGCAGATTAATTACTTTACAAAGTTATGAACTTTCCCTTAATTACATGCTTGAAAACATCTGCATATAAAAGAAAACAGTGAGAATATTATTTAGAAAGTAAATATAGTGTGGTACATATATAAATCATCCTGAAAACCTCGGGTCTTTCACCCAAAGCACGGTGTATTCGGTGAAAGGCCCGAGGTGTTCCAGATAACGCATAAATTATGCAGTGTTAGATGTCTATAAATAGCCCCACGTGCGTCAGGGGAATCCCAACATGATGTATTAACTCAGACACAACTGTCTAGTTTTAAGATTGAAAGAGCATAAAACAACGAATTACTAAAAGGTATTTGATATTTTTACTTCTATTAAACTTATGGCACGGTACAGTTGTAACAAAATACACAGCTTTACACAGATAAGACCACCGATGATCTGAAAGTTTGTTCTGGTCACGTGACTGTCACTTGAAATGGCAGAGTGATGCGGTTGTTAGTAAACACCGATTTAGAATTAAATAATTTTGGTTAAAACAAGTGAAATAATGTATGACATGTCGTACAGCCTCATAACTACATACGTGCGATGATTTAATAGCGTTTTTACGATATGGAAAAAAAATGTTGTAATTCGGACCATACAGCTTTAAGGAACACAGTATCAGTTTTCAAGTGTATGACCTATGGGGATGTAGATACCTTTGATCCTGTGATCAAACCCCATAAAACACGGTTTTAATCTCAGGTGTGGAAATGCAGTATTTTAAATAAAGTCAAAGATAAATGCTTGATTATAGTTTAAAGTTTAAATGCTATTTTTTTATGATGATTATCAAACAAGTTCTACAAAGTATGCTTCTCATTAACTCGGATATTTGCGTGAAGAGGTCATTGATGTGGGAGTAAAATGGAGTACCCAGAGGAAACCCACATGATGAGTGGGTGACCACAATACCCTATCGCATACAACCGTTGTTGATCCACTTCTGTACCTGAACATCCTAACACTTGATTATGATGTCACAGTTGAAAATGTCATTAATGTCTGTGTTAGAGGGGAATATTGATGGTAATTTCTAAGCAGAAATGGGAAATTGTACATGTAATTTATATGCCAAAAATTCAGAGTTACTTTGTTCCTTGAAGATATCAATACTTTTGATGAAAAAGTCTCACATGATGAAGTTGTTAAATTTCAATGTTTATTTAAAAAAATTCCCATATCATTTTATTTTAAAGGACATATTTGTTTTAGGAAGAAATATTTATCATATCAAAAATAACTGAACCATGGCAAAATATCATATCATTATCAGATGATGACATAAAAAGATCCATGTATCTCCAGATTTGAAAGTATGGACTCAGTCCACAAAGAGCTATATACATACACAATACCAAATGAGAAAAATTGCAAAGTATCCAATTTATTTCAAGAGATTATGCTTTCTGATGTTGAATGGAAAGAAAAAAAATTGTAACACCCAAAGATTCCTTACCCCCATAATATGATATGTACAATCTCCCCCCCCCCCCCACCCCACCCCTCCATAATATGATCTGTACAATCTCCCTCAACCCCCCCCCCCCCCCCCCCCCCCCCCATAATATGATATGTACAATCTCCCTCACCCCATAATATGATACGTACAATCTCCCTCACCCCCATAATATGATTATTCCTTTTACCCGATCAATATATAGGGCTCATGGCAGGTGTGACCGGTCGACAGGGGATGCTTACTCCTCCTACGCACCTGATCCCACCTCTGGTGTGTCCAGGGGTCTGTGTTTGCCCAACTCTCTATTTTGTATTGCTTATGGGAGTTGTGAGATTGATCATTGTTAGTTATCTTCACCTTTCATGTACAACCCCCCTTACCCCCATATTATAATATGTACAATCTTCCTCACCCCCATAATATGAAATGTACAATCTCCCCCCCCCCCCCCCCCATAATATGATACATACAATCTACCTCACCTCATAATATGATATGTACAATCCCCCCCCCCATAATATGATATGTACAATCTCCCTCACCCCCCCCTCCCCATAATATGATATGTACAATCTCCCTCACCCCCCCTCCCCATAATATGATATGTACAATCTCCTTCACCCCCCCCCCCCCCTCCCCATAATATGATATGTACAATCTCCCTCACCCCCTCCCCATAATATGATATGTACAATCTCCCTCACCTCATAATATGATATGTACAATCCCCCCCCCCCATAATATGATATGTACAATCTCCCTCACCCCCCCCCCCCTCCCCATAATATGATATGTACAATCTCCCTCACCCCCCCCCTCCCCATAATATGATATGTACAATCTCCCTCACCCCCCTCCCCATAATGTGATATGTACAATCTCCCTCACCCCCCCCCCTCCCCATAATATGATATGTACAATCTCCCTCACCCCCCCTCCCCATAATATGATATGTACAATCTCCCTCACCCCCATGATATGATATGTACAATCTCCCTCACCCCTCCAAAATATCATATGTATAATTTCCTTCACCCCATACTATGAAATGTACAATCTGGTTTGCTAAGCTGAAAATCTCACTATATACATTGGATATGGTATTTTTGAAGAAAACATTCTTTACTTTTGAATATCAGGAACAAGAACTGGGTAAGGAGCGACAATGAACATGGAGGCCGATATCAAAATCATGAAAATCATTGCCCTCCAGCCAATCTTTATATCAGGGAAGGAAATCAATAGTGAAAATACACAAGTCTTTACCCATCTCCCTACCTAAAATTCTGAATGTGTACCACACACATTAATTGGTGCATAGTGAATTAGTGATGAACATGAGGTCTATAACAAAATTGTGAAACTCGTAAACCCTGGGTTAATGGTTCTGGACCCAGGGTGGGGTTCCAGGTGACTCATAAACTGATAATGCATTTACATTTTTAAAAATAGTCTTACTTTCTGAACATCAAGTGCATACTTATGATCAGGCAGTGTGTCATAATCCTGAATAATTTGACTAAGGTCAAGGTTATTATTTGAAATAAAGTTGTTTTTTAAACATGTTTCCTAAGAGGTTGATGTTGGATAAAAATTTAAATTCTAATAGTTAGGGGGAGGGGGTGTGTGTGATAAAATCTCCGTAAGTTTTTGTCATCCAACATCGATTACACTTTAGTGGTAAAAGAAGGAAAGACAAGTGGCTGTTAAAAACCACAAACATGTAATAATATTACATTTTAAATTGAACATTTAATAGTTTTAATGTACACTTTCATTTGTGAATAAACAGTAGAAAAGGTATACAGAGCGTTAGTTATAATCGTATGTTTTTACTCATTAGTCGATTAGTTTCAACATTCATCATATTTAGTTTTAAGGGGGTGGGGGTGGTCTTGGTGTAAAGTATGTGAATTTAGTTTTTCATTAGACATTGAATTTTTTATCTCAACCCTAATGGGTCACATTGTAGTATTACAGCACTTCCAATTCATATTCTATGTTGTGTGATATGTAGGTGACATTTAAGGCCCATGGGCCTCTCGTCAGTTTCAGAATTTATCTGGTCCTCTAATGGGTATATAGAAAAGGGTTTTTCCTACAATTCAAGAAATGCTCTTTGAAATTATAAAATTTTTAAGATAAACTTGTTTCCTTTCTATGTTTTATGTGAAAAATCTATTTACTGGTTGTATTACCTATGAATGTGTGCTGAATTTGTTTGAAATCATTTAGGCTCCCGAGTCCTAGTGACATTGTCTATCATTGTGCGACAGTTTTAATAAAGACGTGTGACCCTCTTCAGTCAGATTGCACAATAATTTGTCTAGACTGCAATACCACAAGGAATTGTAGGTTTAAACAAACACCACAAATAAAGTAAAATGGCGTGCTTTTAGTGAAGACAGACACATAATTCATGACTAAATTTCAAAGAATGTCACACATTTGTTATGATATCTTTTGTTTCATCACGTTTATGGTAAAGGATCCAGGATGTGAATTGATAATAAATTAATTTCTCTTTTGTTTTATGTAGTTACCTTGTCTAGTTTTTTTTATGTTATTACAGCATAGTTGTAAAATTTTTATCAATATTGAGATAGAAATAAATCCAATGGGTCTGCTGTTTAAATGTGAATTAGTATTTTTATAATTTAAGTACTGCAAATTTTTGTTGCACATTTATCGATAAATGAATTCACATTTTTATATTGAAAGAAGCTCTGACTTTTCAAATTGACAAAAAAGTGTACATGTTTATTAAAGGAATGAAATTAAAATTTCAGATTGACATAGTTATTTCTGGTACATTTTATATGACTTTATTTATCTGCAGGACTCTCCTCCTGACTAAGTTTAGTTATTTCTGGTACATTTTATATGACTTTATTTATCTGCAGGACTCTCCTCCTGACTAAGTTTAGTTATTTCTGGTACATTTTATATGACTTTATTTATCTGCAGGACTCTCCTCCTGACTAAGTTTAGTTATTTCTGGTACATTTTATATGACTTTATTTATCTGCAGGACTCTCCTCCTGACTAAGTTTAACTTAGTTTTCTAGTTAAAAATGTAGTCAGATATAAGGAGGGTTATCAACTAAGGAGAAATCACAGTTGTCATGGCAATGTGACCTGTTTGCAGCCAATGGAAATGATTTTGTATTCTGAAGGATGATAATGAAAATCATCCCATGCTCCCACTCTTTTTATACCCCAATAATATACACAACCCAGGCATTTTATTTCTGAGAAATACAGAATGAAGAAAAACAGAATGTTTTTATTTTCTATGTAGTACAGAATTTGACATGCTTATATTTCTGTGCAACAGATTCTGAAATGAATGTTATGATGCATAGACATAAGTAATTATAATGATTTTTTGAACTGTGATGATTCATTCAATTGTCTCAGATACACAAGTGAATTTTCCAGTTGCATGCAGAGTATGACATGGCGTCAGATGAATACCTCGCTCATCGTGTTGCCCAGGCATTTGATATGAGTCAGTTTATAAAATACACCTCTGGATCATGTGACTTGGTCATAGTTGGAGGTGACTTTAACCTTCGACCTTCTGACCTTGGATACAAGATGATCATCACCAATGGCAACTTGCATGACTGCTGGCTAGTAAAGGTAAGTCATATATTTGAAGTGGTGACATACTTGTAGTTGGGTAGTGTAAGGTTTAATAAACAAGCAAGATATCACTCATGCTTTAGGTGGAAATGTTTAGGACAGTTGCTGCAAAACACAATTTTCTTGTCATATATGCAATAGTCAGTTATTTTAGCTTGCCTGAGTCAGATGTTTAATTTTTCTAATTGAAGTTTGTTTGTTTGTTTGCTTGTCTGTGATAGAAATTTTTCACATACTTGGATGCTACAGAACCTGTGCTAATTTCAATGTAATCAAAATTGGATGCTTTGATCTGCTCATTTTCGTGACTGTAACTTATTAAATACATTGTCAAGGGTTGTCTTGTGTTGCAAAATTGGGGAACAGATCCAAGGATCTTATTTTGATCAGATTCATTGCGCTTTATTCCTTGTGACAAGACCTTTCTTTTCATTTTTGTGCTTGTGACCATGACTGTAGACCTGCTCAAGTCTCTATGTTGTTTTTATTACATTATCATTTCATCCAAATTTTACTGTGTTTCTCTGCTCTTTACCATACTTAATGTCATCAAACATATGTTTGGCATTATCAAAAGTATTAAAGAGAGCACTGATTATTAAACATAGAGACTTGAGCAAGTCTACCATGACTGTTGAGATTGACCTACTTTCAAGAAAACCTAACTTATGTTATATCTCCTGAGCTTTCATATCTAGTACATGTGTATATGGATTCCTTATTTGGTGCTATAATGCTATACAGTGTGATCTTGGAGTATGACCCAAATTTTAAAACTTTAACTGAATTATTAATCTTGCTCTTAACTTTTGAATGGTGAGTGATACATCTTTCATATTTCATTTATGCATTCCTTGTATAAAGACCTTTCTGTTGGTACCAACATTTTTTACTTTATAACCTTGACCTTGGATTTTGACCTACTTTTGAGAAGTTACTCTTGGCAATATTCTCTGAACTATTTAAGGTAAGGTTTTTGTAATTTGTAGATAGATTCCATTTGGCAGAACCTTACATTTCGGCATATTGTTTTTGTCCTGTCTGTCATTCTGTCTGTGAAACTTTAACCTTTCTAATAACTTTTGAACAGTAAGTGCTAGAGTTTTGATATTTCACATGAGTGTTCCTTGTGACAAGACTTTTCCATGGGTACTAAACCTTTTGACCCTGGCACTTGATTTACTTTTAAAAAATTTGACATTGGTCATAACTTCTAAATGGTAAATATTAGAGCTTTTATATTGCACATGAGCATTTCTTGTGACAAGATCTTTCTACTGGTACCAAGATATTTGTCGTGACCTTGGCCATCTTCGGAATTGGCCATTATTGGGGGCATTTGTGTTTCACAAACACATCTTGTTTTTAGCTCACCTGAACCGAAATTTACCTGAAAGCTTCCTGACATATTGCAGATTCAGGTTTGTTCAAATCATGGCCCCCGGGGGTAGGATGGGGCCACAATAGGGGATCAAAGTTTTACATACAAATATATAGGAAAAATCTTTAAAAATCTTCTTCTCAAGAACCACTGAGCCAGAAAAGCTGATTTTTACATGGAAACTTTCTGACATAGTGCAGATTCACTTTTGTTCAAATCATGGTCCCCGGGGGTAGGATGGGGCCACAAGGGGGATCAAAGTTTTACATACAAATATATAGTTAAAATCTTCTTCTCAAGAACTACTGAGTCAGAAAAGCTGATATTTACAAGAAAACTTTCTGACATAATGCAGATTCAAGTTTGTTCAAATCATGGTCCCGGGGATAGGATGGGGCCACAAGTGGGGGGGGGGGGGGTAAAGTTTTACATACAAATATAGGGAAAATCTTTAAAAATCTTCTTCTCAAGAACCATTGGGCCAAAGAATTTCACATTTACAAGAAAGCTATCTGACATAGTGTAGATTCAAGTTTGCAAAAATTGTGGCCTCCAGGGGTAGTTGGGGCCATAATAGGGACTAAGGTTTTACATGCAAATATATATGGAAAGTCTTCAGATATGGGCCAAGGTGACTCAGGTGGGCGATGTGGCCCATGGGCCTCTTGTTTTTATCTTGTGACATTATATCATGGTTGTGTTGTGACCATATGGGGCTAGGTTGGAGCCACAATATGGGGGCAAAGTTTTTCATGGGAATAAAGATGCAATTTTTTTTAATACAAAAATCACTAAGGTGACTCATGTGAGTGATGTGGCCCATGGGCCTCTTGTTCTATTTTGTTAGTAAAAGAACACCCTCTTGTTAAGAAAAAAATAATTGTTAGATACATGTAGCAGTCACCCAAAACTCATGTGGTTAGAAATGACTTTCCAAAACTTCCTGTATGCAGTGTAAATTGAAATTTGCTCAAAAATACAAATTATATTCCCAACGACCATGTTGTATGTACTGTGTGGTCTGAAATTTCATAATACCCATTA
>NC_079165.1:99757949-99893136 GCF_947568905.1 Ostrea edulis | reverse complement strand
GAACAAGAACTGGGTAAGGAGCGACAATGAACATGGAGGCCGATATCAAAATCATGAAATTCATTGCCCTCCAGCCAATCTTTATATCAGGGAGGAAATCAATAGTGAAAAATACATAAGTCTTTACCCATCTCCCTACCTAAAATTCTGAATGTGTACCACACACATTAATTGGTGCGTAGTGAATTAGTGATGAACATGAGGTCTATAACAAAATTGTGAAACTCGTAAACCCTGGGTTAATGGTTCTGGACCCAGGGTGGGGTTCCAGGTGACTCATAAACTGATAATGCATTTACATTTTTAAAAATAGTCTTACTTTCTGAACATCAAGTGCATACTTATGATCAGGCAGTGTGTCATAATCCTGAATAATTTGACTAAGGTCAAGGTTATTATTTGAAATAAAGTTGTTTTTTAAACATGTTTCCTAAGAGGTTGATGTTGGATAAAAATTTAAATTCTAATAGTTAGGGGGAGGGGGGTGTGTGTGATAAAATCTCCGTAAGTTTTTGTCATCCAACATCGATTACACTTTAGTGGTAAAAGAAGGAAAGACAAGTGGCTGTTAAAAACCACAAACATGTAATAATATTACATTTTAAAATGAACATTTAATAGTTTTAATGTACACTTTCATTTGTGAATAAACAGTAGAAAAGGTATACAGAGCGTTAGTTATAATCGTATGTTTTTACTCATTAGTCGATTAGTTTCAACATTCATCATATTTAGTTTTAAGGGGGTGGGGGGTCTTGGTGTAAAGTATGTGAATTTAGTTTTTCATTAGACATTGAATTTTTATCTCAACCCTAATGGGTCACATTGTAGTATTACAGCACTTCCAATTCATATTCTATGTTGTGTGATATGTAGGTGACATTTAAGGCCCATGGGCCTCTCGTCAGTTTCAGAATTTATCTGGTCCTCTAATGGGTATATAGAAAAGGGTTTTTCCTACAATTCAAGAAATGCTCTTTGAAATTATAAAAATTTTTAAGATAAACTTGTTTCCTTTCTATGTTTATGTGAAAAATCTATTTACTGGTTGTATTACCTATGAATGTGTGCTGAATTTGTTTGAAATCATTTAGGCTCCCGAGTCCTAGTGACATTGTCTATCATTGTGCGACAGTTTTAATAAAGACATGTGACCCTCTTCATTCAGATTGCACAATAATTTGTCTAGACTGCAATACCACAAGGAATTGTAGGTTTAAACAAACACCACAAATAAAGTAAAATGGTGTGCTTTTAGTGAAGACAGACACATAATTCATGACTAAATTTCAAAGAATGTCACACATTTGTTATGATATCTTTTGTTTCATCACGTTTATGGTAAAGGATCCAGGATGTGAATTGATAATAAATTAATTTCTCTTTTGTTTTATGTAGTTACCTTGTCTAGTTTTTTTTATGTTATTACAGCATAGTTGTAAAAAAATTTATCAATATTGAGATAGAAATAAATCCAATGGGTCTGCTGTTTAAATGTGAATTAGTATTTTTATAATTTAAGTACTGCAAATTTTTGTTGCACATTTATCGATTAATGAATTCACATTTTTATATTGAAAGAAGCTCTGACTTTTCAAATTGACAAAAAAGTGTACATGTTTATTAAAGGAATGAAATTAAAATTTCAGATTGACATAGTTATTTCTGGTACATTTTATATGACTTTATTTATCTGCAGGACTCTCCTCCTGACTAAGTTTAACTTAGTTTTCTAGTTAAAAATGTAGTCAGATATAAGGAGGGTTATCAACTAAGGAGAAATCACAGTTGTCATGGCAATGTGACCTGTTTGCAGCCAATGGAAATGATTTTGTATTCTGAAGGATGATAATGAAAATCATCCCATGCTCCCACTCTTTTTATACCCCAATAATATACACAACCCAGGCATTTTATTTCTGAGAAATACAGAATGAGAAAAACAGAATGTTTTTATTTTCTATGTAGTACAGAATTTGACATGCTTATATTTCTGTGCAACAGATTCTGAAATGAATGTTATGATGCATAGACATAAGTAATTATAATGATTTTTTGAACTGTGATGATTCATTCAATTGTCTCAGATACACAAGTGAATTTTCCAGTTGCATGCAGAGTATGACATGGCGTCAGATGATACCTCGCTCATCGTGTTGCCCAGGCATTTGATATGAGTCAGTTTATAAAATACACCTCTGGATCATGTGACTTGGTCATAGTTGGAGGTGACTTTAACCTTCGACCTTCTGACCTTGGATACAAGATGATCATCACCAATGGCAACTTGCATGACTGCTGGCTAGTAAAGGTAAGTCATATATTTGAAGTGGTGACATACTTGTAGTTGGGTAGTGTAAGGTTTAATAAACAAGCAAGATATCACTCATGCTTTAGGTGGAAATGTTTAGGACAGTTGCTGCAAAACACAATTTTCTTGTCATATATGCAATAGTCAGTTATTTTAGCTTGCCTGAGTCAGATGTTTAATTTTTTCTAATTGAAGTTTGTTTGTTTGTTTGCTTGTCTGTGATAGAAATTTTTCACATACTTGGATGCTACAGAACCTGTGCCAATTTCAATGTAATCAGAATTGGATGCTTTGATCTGCTCATTTTCGTGACTGTAACTTATTAAATACATTGTCAAGGGTTGTCTTGTGTTGCAAAATTGGGGAACAGATCCAAGGATCTTATTTTGATCAGATTCATTGCGCTTTATTCCTTGTGACAAGACCTTTCTTTTCATTTTTGTGCTTGTGACCATGACTGTAGACCTGCTCAAGTCTCTATGTTGTTTTTATTACATTATCATTTCATCCAAATTTTACTGTGTTTCTCTGCTCTTTACATACTTAATGTCATCAAACATATGTTTGGCATTATCAAAAGTATTAAAGAGAGCACTGATTATTAAACATAGAGACTTGAGCAAGTCTACCATGACTGTTGAGATTGACCTACTTTCAAGAAAACCTAACTTATGTTATATCTCCTGAGCTTTCATATCTAGTACATGTGTATATGGATTCCTTATTTGGTGCTATAATGCTATACAGTGTGACCTTGGAGTATGACCCAAATTTTAAAACTTTAACTGAATTATTAATCTTGCTCTTAACTTTTGAATGGTGAGTGATACATCTTTCATATTTCATTTATGCATTCCTTGTATAAAGACCTTTCTGTTGGTACCAACATTTTTTACTTTATAACCTTGACCTTGGATTTTGACCTACTTTTGAGAAGTTACTCTTGGCAATATTCTCTGAACTATTTAAGGTAAGGTTTTTGTAATTTGTAGATAGATTCCATTTGGCAGAACCTTACATTTCGGCATATTGTTTTTGTCCTGTCTGTCATTCTGTCTGTGAAACTTTAACCTTTCTAATAACTTTTGAACAGTAAGTGCTAGAGTTTTGATATTTCACATGAGTATTCCTTGTGACAAGACTTTTCCATGGGTACTAAACCTTTTGACCCTGGCACTTGATTTACTTTTAAAAAATTTGACATTGGTCATAACTTCTAAATGGTAAATATTAGAGCTTTTATATTGCACATGAGCATTTCTTGTGACAAGATCTTTCTACTGGTACCAAGATATTTGTCGTGACCTTGGCCATCTTCGGAATTGGCCATTATTGGGGGCATTTGTGTTTCACAAACACATCTTGTTTTTAGCTCACCTGAACCGAAATTTACCTGAAAGCTTCCTGACATATTGCAGATTCAGGTTTGTTCAAATCATGGCCCCCGGGGGTAGGATGGGGCCACAATAGGGGATCAAAGTTTTACATACAAATATATAGGAAAAATCTTTAAAAATCTTCTTCTCAAGAACCACTGAGCCAGAAAAGCTGATTTTTACATGGAAACTTTCTGACATAGTGCAGATTCACGTTTGTTCAAATCATGGTCCCCGGGGGTAGGATGGGGCCACAAGGGGGATCAAAGTTTTACATACAAATATATAGTTAAAATCTTCTCAAGAACTACTGAGTCAGAAAAGCTGATATTTACAAGAAAACTTTCTGACATAATGCAGATTCAAGTTTGTTCAAATCATGGTCCCGGGGATAGGATGGGGCCACAAGTGGGGGGGGGGGGTAAAGTTTTACATACAAATATAGGGAAAATCTTTAAAAATCTTCTTCTCAAGAACCATTGGGCCAAAGAATTTCACATTTACATGAAAGCTATCTGACATAGTGTAGATTCAAGTTTGCAAAAATTGTGGCCTCCAGGGGTAGTTGGGGCCATAATAGGGACTAAGGTTTTACATGCAAATATATATGGAAAGTCTTCAGATATGGGCCAAGGTGACTCAGGTGGGCGATGTGGCCCATGGGCCTCTTGTTTTTATCTTGTGACATTATATCATGGTTGTGTTGTGACCATATGGGGCTAGGTTGGAGCCACAATATGGGGGCAAAGTTTTTCATGGGAATAAAGATGCAATTTTTTTTAATACAAAAATCACTAAGGTGACTCATGTGAGTGATGTGGCCCATGGGCCTCTTGTTCTATTTTGTTAGTAAAAGAACACCCTCTTGTTAAGAAAAAAATAATTGTTAGATACATGTAGCAGTCACCCAAAACTCATGTGGTTAGAAATGACTTTCCAAAACTTTCTGTATGCAGTGTAAATTGAAATTTGCTCAAAAATACAAATTATATTCCCAACGACCATGTTGTATGTACTGTGTGGTCTGAAATTTCATAATACCCATTAACGTCAACCGTGAAGAAGTTGTCACATATATAATACCCATTAATGTCAACCGTGAAGAAGTTGTCACATATATAATACCCATTAATGTCAACCGTGAAGAAGTTGTCACATATATAATACCCATTAATGTCAACCGTGAAGAAGTTGTCACATATATAATACCCATTAATGTCAACCGTGAAGAAGTTGTCACATATATAATACCCATTAATGTCAACCGTGAAGAAGTTGTCACATATATAATACCCATTAATGTCAACCGTGAAGAAGTTGTCACATATATAATACCCATTAATGTCAACCGTGAAGAAGTTGTCACCTATACTAAATAACACTGCTGAACTAATATCAAACACTTTTACATGTATGTAGTGGAGAACAAGCCATGCTCATCTCATGTATGTAGTGTAGAACTAGCCATGCTCATCTCATGTATGTAGTGTAGAACTAGCCATGCTCATCTCATGTATGTAGTGGAGAACAAGCCATGCTCATCTCATGTATGTAGTGTAGAACTAGCCATGCTCATCTCATGTATGTAGTGTAGAACTAGCCTTGCTCATCTCATGTACATGTATGTAGTGTAGAACTAGCCATGCTCATCTCATGTATGTAGTGGAGAACAAGCCATGCTCATCTCATGTACATGTATGTAGTGTAGAACTAGCCATGCTCATCTCATGTATGTAGTGTAGAACTAGCCTTGCTCATCTCATGTACATGTATGTAGTGTAGAACTAGCCATGCTCATCTCATGTACATGTATGTAGTGTAGAACTAGCCATGCTCATCTCATGTATGTAGTGTAGAACTAGCCTTGCTCATCTCATGTACATGTATGTAGTGTAGAACTAGCCATGCTCATCTCATGTATGTAGTGGAGAACAAGCCATGCTCATCTCATGTATGTAGTGTAGAACTAGCCTTGCTCATCTCATGTACATGTATGTAGTGGAGAACAAGCCATGCTCATCTCATGTATGTAGTGGAGAACAAGCCATGCTCATCTCATGTATGTAGTGTAGAACTAGCCATGCTCATCTCATGTATGTAGTGTAGAACTAGCCATGCTCATCTCATGTATGTAGTGTAGAACTAGCCTTGCTCATCTCATGTACATGTATGTAGTGTAGAACTAGCCATGCTCATCTCATGTATGTAGTGTAGAACTAGCCTTGCTCATCTCATGTACATGTATGTAGTGTAGAACTAGCCATGCTCATCTCATGTATGTAGTGTAGAACTAGCCTTGCTCATCTCATGTACATGTATGTAGTGTAGAACTAGCCATGCTCATCTCATGTATGTAGTGTAGAACTAGCCATGCTCATCTCATGTATGTAGTGTAGAACTAGCCATGCTCATCTCATGTATGTAGTGTAGAACTAGCCATGCTCATCTCATGTACATGTATGTAGTGTAGAACTAGCCATGCTCATCTCATGTATGTAGTGTAGAACTAGCCATGCTCATCTCATGTATGTAGTGTAGAACTAGCCATGCTCATCTCATGTATGTAGTGTAGAACTAGCCTTGCTCATCTCATGTACATGTATGTAGTGTAGAACTAGCCATGCTCATCTCATGTATGTAGTGTAGAACTAGCCTTGCTCATCTCATGTACATGTATGTAGTGTAGAACTAGCCATGCTCATCTCATGTATGTAGTGTAGAACTAGCCATGCTCATCTCATGTATGTAGTGTAGAACTAGCCATGCTCATCTCATGTATGTAGTGTAGAACTAGCCATGCTCATCTCATGTACATGTATGTAGTGTAGAACTAGCCATGCTCATCTCATGTATGTAGTGTAGAACTAGCCATGCTCATCTCATGTATGTAGTGGAGAACAAGCCATGCTCATCTCATGTATGTAGTGTAGAACTAGCCATGCTCATCTCATGTATGTAGTGTAGAACTAGCCATGCTCATCTCATGTATGTAGTGGAGAACAAGCCATGCTCATCTCATGTATGTAGTGTAGAACTAGCCATGCTCATCTCATGTACATGTATGTAGTGTAGAACTAGCCATGCTCATCTCATGTATGTAGTGTAGAACTAGCCATGCTCATCTCATGTATGTAGTGTAGAACTAGCCTTGCTCATCTCATGTACATGTATGTAGTGTAGCACTAGCCATGCTCATCTCATGTATGTAGTGTAGAACTAGCCTTGCTCATCTCATGTACATGTATGTAGTGTAGAACTAGCCATGCTCATCTCATGTATGTAGTGTAGAACTAGCCATGCTCATCTCATGTATGTAGTGTAGAACTAGCCATGCTCATCTCATGTATGTAGTGTAGAACTAGCCATGCTCATCTCATGTACATGTATGTAGTGTAGAACTAGCCATGCTCATCTCATGTATGTAGTGTAGAACTAGCCATGCTCATCTCATGTATGTAGTGGAGAACAAGCATGCTCATCTCATGTATGTAGTG
Organism: Ostrea edulis; assembly: GCF_947568905.1. NCBI lineage: Eukaryota > Metazoa > Mollusca > Bivalvia > Ostreida > Ostreidae > Ostrea > Ostrea edulis. The sequence continues at coordinate 99,885,955 of NC_079165.1, read as the reverse complement.
TAGAACTAGCCATGCTCATCTCATGTATGTAGTGTAGAACTAGCCATGCTCATCTCATGTATGTAGTGGAGAACAAGCCATGCTCATCTCATGTATGTAGTGTAGAACTAGCCATGCTCATCTCATGTATGTAGTGGAGAACAAGCCATGCTCATCTCATGTATTGTAGTGTAGAACTAGCTTGCTCATCTCATGTATGTAGTGTAGAACTAGCCATGCTCATCTCATGTACATGTATGTAGTGTAGAAACTAGCCATGCTCATCTCATGTATGTAGTGTAGAACTAGCCTTGCTCATCTCATGTACATGTATGTAGTGTAGAACTAGCCATGCTTATCTCATGTACATGTATGTAGTGTAGAACTAGCCATGCTCATCTCATGTATGTAGTGTAGAACTAGCCATGCTCATCTCATGTATGTAGTGTAGAACAAGGTCTTGTATAGAGATTGAGTATCAGAGGCCACATTAGGTGTCCAAAGTTTAAGAGTTCATCTTGTAAAATTAGAAAACCTACAACTCGGGTAAGCAATGTGGCCCATGAAAGGAAGATGAGTCCTGCATTGTCACGCTAGTGCAAATTGATTGACTTGATCAAGTTTACTGCTGAATTATTGATATTCATTTGCTTTTATTGTGAAAGTCAGAAGCACTGGAGTCGAAATTGTCTGATAGCATTTAGGCAATAGCAATATCAAACTCCTGGAGCACTTTTGGCTGATCCAATCTTGTTTTGCTAATCCACATGGGTGGAGTTTTAAAGGTTAAACCTACATAAAACAACATCCCAAAATTAGTAGCCATTACAAATTTATTTTATGTTTGCAAATGTACTTTTTATGTCATGTTTAGCAAGTACAGGTATAAACAGAGATGATTGTAACACTGGCTTTATCTCTTTGTAACAAAGTTGCGGGGGGGGGGGGGGGGGGGGGGGGGGGGGGGGGGCTGCATTAACTTGGCTGTGAGTAACAATCCAGATCTTATTAACTTGGCTGTGAGTAACAATCCAGATCTTAGTCTCTGATACTTACTACAGAGATAACATTTAGGGGGAGGAAGATACTTATTGATTTCTGGGTTATGAGGTCAAAGATCATAATAAAGTCAAAGGTCAAATGTAATGATGATATGGACAGCATATGTAACTATCATCCTTGTACTTGCTGGCAGATTTGACTTGACAGATTGGAAGAGAAGATACTTATACATTTCTTAGTCAATTAAAAGATAATATACAATTGGTAATTAAATGTAAAAAGTTTATGGACACTACATTTTTGTTTCCATTTCATGTCAGCTACAAAGAGATGGTAAGTGAGGGAATGAACATGTCATAGGTTAAAGGTCATATTACACAGTCAGTAATCACATGTAACCATGCTGTGGTCACAGTAAAAAGAATAGCATGTGATTTAACTACAGACATCCAAGGTCAAAGAGAAGATGCATAGATTTGGAGTTTGTTGCCTTTCAGTATGTTAAATGATACCATTGTAAAGTAGCGCTGTTCCATGTTGTGGCACCATAAGGGAAAGTACAAAGCAGTATTCTTTCTTGTTTTCTTGTTCATTTTGAACTCATACTACACTAAAGATGTAAAAGAAGCAGACATTCTAGAGAAAGAAAAAAAGCTAGACCACTTATGATATCAATTAGTTCTTTGTCATTTATCCTTGAACCATTATCTGAGAAAACTTTCTGGTGAATAAAGTGAAAACAAATAGGACAGAGCATAAAAATGTGTTCATCAAGTAGGAACTGTTATTTGCTAAGGGAAGTAATTACAAAAGAAATCATGAAGTTGTGGATAATAAGGATGGTCTCAGCTGTATAAGCTTTCATAAGAAATTCTTTGAAAATTCAAAAGATCTTTCAATGGCATTATATCTTATATGCTCAATTACTTCTAAACTGAGAAGACGTTTTATACCCCAGTGATGGAATATTGAGGTGCATGCTGCTATTAAGTGTTTCTTTGTCTTTTGATCTTGATCATAACTTTTGAACCGTACAAGACAGCTAGACTTTAAATGTGGTAGACTTAGGTCAGAACTATTCAAGGAAATTTGTTACAATTTCATGAACATAGACATGCTTAAGAAGAAAATAAAAGGAAAATGTCATCCCATTGATAGAATGGATAAGAGTGAAAAACTTACAAACAGACCTTGAAACAAAGACATCACAGCATATGTATATTTAATTATTGAATCATCTTTGCAAACCCAGGGACCTGATCTGCCACTCTCATCTTCAGTGGATTAGAACTCTTGGGTAGCATGTATAATTTCTGTATTAGGATTCTCTATTTGATAATGCCAGACGTGTTAATGTTTGAATGTAGTCGAGAAGTTAGTAGTACTTTCTGTCCTTCACTATGATAGACTTCAAACAAAAACTGTCAGGTTCCAAACAAAGTTTATGTACATGTTCTGTGTAATATGCATGCGTTGAGAAATCATTGACTGCTCTCAGTTATGTTGATCTCATCCATCCTTTGTAGAATGAAGAAAATGAGCTGGGTCACACTAATGAGAGAAAGGACAACAGCTTCAGCACTGACAATGTACAGCGCTTAGAACCGGCTGGCAGACGACTAGACTATCTCCTGTATAAGGTCAACCAAGGTCAGCGAAATCATTATACATTGAAGTAAACACTTATTGTTAAATTGAATTAGATATATAGGTCTTCTAGACAAGAATTCAATATGGTTTTATTATACATCCCTCAACCACTTACGGAGGTACATGTACATGCTATATAGGAATTACCATGTCTCTCTGTCCATCTAACTTCATTACAAATAATTATTTGTCAGAGCCATAACTTTATTATGGAGGGACTTGATATGCACAAAGGTAACCAATGACCTGACAGAGTGAAAAAGTCATTGATGAAAGTCAAGGTCAGTCATAGAAAAAAATTTACCTCATGGTAAAGGAGCCATGATTAAGGATGGAAAGAAAGAATAACATATGCCTCGTTTAGATAAGCCCCTCAGTTATATCAAACTGTTAGGGCAGCTTTAGTTTTACATAATTAGTGTTTGTCATACATGTAATTGTTGAGTCTGTAAATCATTAATAGACAGGAATGGGATTTTTCTTAAAATTTTGTTACATTTAAAGGTTTACTTTGTATTGTTTAAATTAGATATACAAGTAATACTAGTAAATCAAGCAGAATAAAATGAGGAATGTGCAAGATTTTTAATACAGAGAAATAAGTGTCCAAGTTAGCCAGGTTTTTTTTTTTACTTCAACATGTGTCTGTATTGTCAAGGTGTGGAGATGGAGGTGTCCAGCTGCAGTCTGGACTTTGGGAAAATCCCCGGGAAACCCTACAACTATTCTGACCATGAAGGTGTCACAGCCCACCTACTGATCCAAAAGAAAAAAGGTATGTGTACCAGAATATAAAATGTCTTGAAAAGGCTATGGAAATGACACATTTTTACATTTTGTACTGCAATACTGAGAATCATGTCATGTGTACCTGTCAATCAGAAATAGTTTTGACAAAGAAGCATTGCTTATAAACACTAAACCATTTTAAACACCGGCTTATTGTTTGTGCATGTGTGTTGTCCATTCGGAGTTGGTTCTCAGTGATGCATCTATAAATCTCCATGACAGTTACCCACCAGCAGAACACAACGTTGGTAATATACATTGTACATCACTGACAGACAGGTTTATGACACGATTCTCAACAAAATGAGCCATTAAATCTACAGTGCATGTCGCAAGTGGTAAACAAAAGAGACAATACTTCAGAAATAACTTTAATTTTTTTGAAAATACATGAGGGAATGAACTGCAAGGTATCATGCTGGCATGCTGTACGGAGCACATTAACAGTTATTGTTCATCATTACAGATCTCGAACAATCCCCCGAAGTAAGGGACGAGAAGAAATTATATGACCTACTTCTGGAGTCCAAATCTATTGTACAGAAGGGCTTAGAAAAGGCCAGGTCTGATAACCTGTTCTACACCATACTCTGTGTAGTCAGTGCCATAGGGCTGTACGGATTCTGGTGTTTGGAGATGGATCGGGAGAGCAGCCACCTAGCGGTCATTGGCCGAGCCATTACATTTGTGACCTTGACTTTACTAGTTGCATTCTTTCTGGTTTACAAACTGATTATCAATAAGATTGAATTCAAAGGACTGACAGGTGCACAGGAAGACATAAGTAACCTGTGCGGCAGCGTAAGGAGACAAATTAAACAAACCTAAGGACACACCATTACCGTACATTCCTCTCTGTTTATAAAGGCACAATTATTGCAATAAATCTAAATTATACAGTGATATGATATGGATTCCGAACATGGATTTGTTGTCATTCCATTTATTGATTGTGTAATGTAGCTTTCTGTGATAAATTCTTTTCAATATCGATATGCTGTATTGTTGTTATTATATGATATCTTATATTGTTATTATATTATTGAATGAAAGCTATGAAGTTGAAGGCTATGTACTACTTTTCTCCCTGTAGTCATAATTCTATGTGCAACTCGGGTGTGGCTTCTGCTACAGGAGTCCTGGTGTCAACACACTTGAATCTTCGTTTTATGAGGCAAATATTGGCTATTCTGGCAGAGTGGTTCTTACTTGTAACAACTCGCCCTAATGTCGCCATTTCCCAATTATCTCCCTTTAGAAGCATGCCCTCGTGCAAGCATAATACTTTATGTCAAGTTTTATTGCTATTGGACAAGTGATTCTGTAGAAAAAGTTGAAAATTTGCAAAGTAGACAGACTTTTGATCACCTCAGGTGAGCTAAAAAAAACTATAGCTTGTTTGAAATTCAGTGCTGTATTTTCTTGATGGGAATTCCTTAATAGAGTGGGGGAACTGACATCATTTAATAGGGCCCCTCTCTGCATCTCTATCCATTCAAAATTCCCCTTCAGGGCATATTAGTACACAGTATTGTATGTGGACTGAAAATAATGCATGATACAATTGTTGGTGAATCTCTGTCCCATAACGAGCAACTGAGCCATTTCATATTTTATGACACTTTAGGAGTATAACATGTATTTCTCATTACAAGTGTGAAACTACATGTAATTTTACCTTGCAGTTATGTGAGATTGTTCTGTCTTACACTACTACATCATTGATGATGACATCATAACATTTTCTATAAATAAGGTATAATTGGGTGTTTTCTGCAGAATGTTGTCTATTTTTGGCAGATGAGGAAAATCCCCAAACATTACAATTGCAAAATATCTTTATAAAAAAAATGTAGGTATAATGTACTTTGCAGATTGGAAGTGCATAATATAACTTGTTACCTTATAAGGATCAAATCGCCAAAATTCAAACCATTGAAAATACTGTTACACAGGTATTAATTGTATTGTTTTCTTCATATTTTAATTTGATGTAGCTTTCCAGAGTAGAGTTTTAGGTTTTTTTTGTTTACACTTTAAGTGTAAATAAACCATTTCTAGGCACGCCCCCCCCCCCCCCCCCCCCCCCCCCCCAATTAGTTTTATACACCTGTCTCTAGACTGGACATATCATGGTACAGCAATGTTCGCACATCCGTTCATCTGTCCATTCTGTATTTATTTTCATTTTCCTGATGAATATCAAGCTGCAATATTTGTAAATTGTTGTGTACACTCTTTGTGGTCACTCTAGATCATCGCGTCTTCGATTCATTTCAACCTCCCTTGTAGGACTTTATTTCAAATTTAATGTTATGTGGAGGGTACATGATTTGTCTGTCTTCTACAGTTTTCAAGTGTGGACCTTATTTTACCAAGTGTATGGATATTTTAAAATGATGAGCATATAGAAAAGATTTGATTTTCTTCAATGTATGAGAAAATTACTGGCTGTTAAACTTCGTCAGTTTTGAGGAAATAATAGAGAGTACATGTACATGGTTTGTCTGGCCAACTCCTCCCACGGTTTTCAAGTGAGGACCTTCTTAATTTTCAAATGCTTGTATGAGTATTGAAGATGTGCATGTAATAAAGATTTTAATTTTCTTCAATATATTAGAAAATTGCAGGATGTTGAACTTGGACAGTTTTTGGAAATATTACAGAGTACTTGGTTTGTCCATTTAGGAAGTATCCTACACCAGAGAAATTTTATATGGATGAAAAGTGGAGGATACATGCATGTACAAAAATATTTTGAAATTGAAAACTTTAAATTTACTTTATTTACTCAAAAAATGCAGTTTTAGTAATAAGCAATATGAAAAAAAATTTAAACCCCTGTACTCGAACCCGCGATCTACAGTTCAGCAGTCGACGTGCTAACCTACTGAGCTATTCAGCTAGGTGAGTGATGGTTTTAAAATTTTAAATGAATAGACAAATATTGCTGATATCTATATTTTCATCCATGTTTTCAAAGGAAGTCAGCCATTATGACAATGTATAGTACTTCCTTAACTTCTCTATTTTCAACCTAAGGCCTTTGTAAACAACTTGAAGATGTGCATTTTGCAACAATTGTGATTCCCAACAATTTTTTGATTTTCTTTTATGTTTGAAAAAATTACAGGTTGTTGAACTTTGTCAATTCTGGGGAAATATTTTACACACAGAGCGAATGGTTTGCCAATTTACCTCCTGTCAGTTTCTAATCTAGGACTTTTATCCATACAAAGCAAAACAAAATGTCATAGCTTGATGATGGATGACACTTTCTTAAGTAAAGTTTTACAAATCATGACTTAAGAAACACACGCAACATTAGATTGTGACAGGTGTATTATGTACTGTGTTTGGTATTTTGTTGCATTTAAGGAGGATTTTGAAAATTTTGAATTTTTTCAGAGCTCCTGAATAACAATAAACTATAGAGAAAATGTGAGAAACATAATCCTTCCTTATTTACTTGTATGGGATATGGAAATTCCACCTATTAGATGGGACAAGATTTGCAGTCTAGGACTTGTACTACTGAGGGATTCTATTAATTACCACTGGCATAACAAAAGAACTATAACCATTCATTCCTTTTTAATTGTACCCATAAGCATACCCATGAACAAAATATTAACATGTACACTGTACAATTCTGTGGTATAGTAAACAAAGTCAAAGCACTGTTCCATTTCATAAATAACCTCACGTAATCATATTGCACTACATCAACTGGCCCCATGTTCATACTGCTTTCAGGAGCTGAAAATGAAATGGAGACAACATTTTTAAAATTGAAAAATTATATGAATTGGATTTTCATAAAATATTTTTCTGTAACCTTAATTACCAATAAACACCAGTTTACTTGTATCATCTTTAGATACCCATAGTTGATTTCATCCTTGGACATGTACCGTTACTTCTGAGCAAACTTGCACAAAAAGCATCTGACATCAAATATGTAAATTCAGAGAATAAAATTGAGCAATCAGAAGGTACAATAAAAATTTTAAAGTGTTTAATTTACAATTAACAAATCACTAAAACTGGTGCCAAATTGCAGCTGCTTATCAGTTTAATGAAGTTAAGAATATTGATACCTCAAAGGGAAATGGGCTTTTTATCTTTAGTATCATATGATTTTATCAGTCACATGACTCAATATTCATACATTCTGAAGTCCCTTCAAGATGCCACTAAGTAATTAGAAATTTAAATGTTATCAGATTTACTAGAAAAGTTCTGGAGAAGGTCACATGATCTATCCACGTTTTCTCTGTGAACTTGCCAGCAGACGATGTGTATAACAGAAGAATCAGCCACAAGTATACAATGAAGATGCATAAAAAATATCACATTTTTCGAACGAGTGTGAATTTCACTGTGATGCCATACAGAAATCTTGTCTCGTGCAGCAGAAATTGACATTCAATTTTAGGGGTTGTCGCAATAGTAAATAGCACTCTGAATTTCATGTAGAGAGAATGTAACGGACGTTTCTGATGCTCTGCTTACTAACCCTAATCTTGCATGTATTTTTATCCTCTTCTGATATTTGTTTTCTGTGTAGTATTCTAACTTTACTATTAATGATCTGTGCTATGTACATGTACTTATATATCATTTTCCCTAAACATAAAAAGCATGGTTTCTAAAACTTGTTTCCACTGAGGTTGACTTAACATGGATAAATCACAAGACATGGACAGATCAATGAAATTACATTAAAGGAAACTCATACATGCATAGTACATCAGTCACTTTGAAATGTATCAATTAACCCTATGAATTACTGAAAGAGTTCAAATGAATGGTAGCCCCCATCACTTTTATCTGCCTGCATGCATACAAAATACCACTATGATTTCTGCATTTCAACTTCAATGAGACATGATCAGTGTTTTCCTTTGAAAATTTTGTACAAAGGTACTGGACAGCGATATTTGTAAATGATCTCGAGTTTCGTAAATTTCATACATTGAGAATATAATGATTAATTTATCTATTAATGTTCATTCATGAAAAATGTGCAATATAAAGTATATGTATACATGATAAGTCAAATGACCTCAGTAAATACCATAGTACATGTACATATGCATGTTATACAAATGAAAATGGCAGATACATTTGTCATGCAGCGGGAATAATCTGTAATTATATTACCTGTGGAATCATTTATATTCCTGGAGGCCAATTTTCATCGATTGTGATCGATTTTACAGTTTCATTGGTATGTCATTTCATGGGTGGTACATTTAATCATTATATTCTCATGTATTTGTATCATTAAACTTATTCTGACACAAAAGCTCACATTAGAGGCCTATTCCTATGAAATAATGCATGCAAGACATTAATCGCCAATTGGAGCAAATCTTACAATTATTAAAGAGGTGGGGTTTGTCACAAATAGTGATTTTGTCAATGTTGAGAAACCCCCTTGATACTAGAAATTATGTTGGTTGAAAAAAATTGAAACAGAAGACTCATACTGAAATTTCACTCTCGTCAGAAAACTGTAATATTTTCCCTACATGTACATGTCTTGATGTGGAAAATCTGCACACCTTACCTATCTATGTCTGTCTTTTGTTTTGCTGGAGGGAGTAGCCTTGAAATGCTGATAATAACTTATTGTAACATCAACCATCAGATCTTGAGTACATTCTGGCAACTCTTCAGTAAAATGCCCTACATTAAGTAAAAATTCCCTTCAGTTTACATTTATACATTTACATGTGCATCCACGCTAGAAATGGAAATTTTTTGTTTAAATTCAGATATATGACATCTTGAATATACAGTGTATACATGCATTTAAGGAACACACATCTCATTTGTTTCAATTATGAAGGAGGAGTGGAAGAAGGATGGAGAGTGGGGGGTCATGTAGCAATCACCCCCATAATTCCACTCCAATATATATACTGCATACTGAACATTTTTATACAGAGTACAAAATTTGTATATGAAGCAGAGTGTACAAACCAGGAGACCCCGAGAACACGGTAAAGGGTGGCACCACCGTCTCTGGTGGAAGCACAGTGTTGTCCGCTATAGCACAGCAGTCCTTCAGCACACATCGTCTCCCCTGAAAAATGCAACAAGTTACAGCCATGAAATCATTGGTTACAACCATGAAAATGCAGGTTACAGCCACGAAAATGCAAGTTACAGCCATGAATATGCAAGTTACAACCTTGAAAATGCAAGTTACAGCAACGAAAATGCAAGTTACAACCATGAAAATGCAAGCTACAACCTTGAAAATGCAACTTACAACCTTGAAAATGCAAGTTACAGCCATGAAAACATTGGTTACAACCATGAAAATGCAAGTTACAGCAACAAAAATGCAAGTTACAACCTTGAAAATGCAAGTTACAGCCATGAAAATGAAGTTACAACCATGAAAACGCAAGTTAGAGCCACGAAAACACACGTTACAGCCATGAAAATGTTAATTACAGCCACGAAAATGCATGTTACAGCCACGAAAATGCAAGTTACAGCCATGAAAATGCGAGTTACAGACATGAAAATGCAAGTTACAGCCATAAAAATGCAAGTTACAGCCATGAAAATACAAGTAAATTAAACTCCTTTTATCCAGCACATTAAACAACAATTAAACTCTCTCATTACACAATACATGACCACAATCATTACTCACTATAACACAATTTTTCCCGATATGTACATAATTTCCAACTTGGGCTGCATTCACTATAGAATCCTCTCCTATGAAAACATGATCACCAATATGAAGAGGAAAGAATGCAACTCTGAAAAGAAAAAGAAATGTCCTAGTAATAGTATTAGAAGTATATGCACTGGTTAACTTCATACAGAGTGCCTCAAAGTAGATCAAATAAACAAGTTCATAAAATACATGTACAGTGGAGCCTCGGTAATCCGGACGCCATTAATCCGGACGCTTCACCTTTCGGACGATTTTTCTAGGGAACGGAATTTTTATACATTATTTTGCATCATTAATCCGGAAATTCGCGTTCCGGATCCGGACGGTCACTTTTTACTACAAAACGTTATAATGCATTGAAAATTGTACTGTTAATCCGGACGGTAATTTTGTTTAGGGAAGGTCTGTGTCAGACACTTTTAGCATGGCGTAAATTATAAAGAAAACAAGCCAAACTGTCTAATTGAAGCGATTACCTGTACCCTGTCAACGCCTCCCTCCAATTAGGTGGTGTGTGATGATAAGTCCGTTAGATAGCACGTGCCGATTGAGGCATTGTATTGCCAATTTTCGCACATAAGATCTTTATTGCGTGTAGTGTTGAATTTTGTAAATAAATATGTAGCATATTATTTTATAGTCTTGATCAATACCCTAATAGTATTAATAAATTAAACATCATGCCGTAATGATAATTTTTTTTAACTGCTACACATATCAGTTGCACTGATTCGTAAATTGATATCGGCTTATTCAAATCTAAAGAGTGTAGATTATACTTCTAAATTCTGGATTTTATACTGTTGATTGGCGTGAAATATGCATGCATGTTCATGCACATGTATATGTAGTATAAGGTTTTAACGTTTAGAATGTCACGCAAGTAGAATGTACTTGCGTACGATTGATTCTTGTGACGATGTAGAGCTTTATTGCTTTGAATTTTTAAACTCTGGGTAGAAGTGAGAAAATTACCATTTTAAGGACAATGACAATTAAATTCTGTATGTACCTGTAATGTTAGTTTCATCCGAGTTTTGTTCCGTTCTTATCGCATCATGAAAATAATAGGTGCGCATGACTAGATCAAAGCAGTAGTAGGTCTTGATATTACGAGCTAAAATGATTTTGTTCTCCCGATATTGTCTTGGATAATTATAGAATAAGAAATATAAACTCTGGCAGATTGAATTTTGGTTAAAGAATGTTGTCAACTGACATGATAATCACGAAATTCTAATATATCAACTTTGGACGATGAAGATTGTTTTAACAGACCGCCGAACCCGTGAATCGTGACAGATGCATGGAAATTACCGGCCTCTTTAAGAAGTAAAAGTGTGATGAAATGTTTGAAGTGTAAATGATTATGTTAGTTACGAATGATTTATTTACTTATAAGTACATAAAGTGCTTCATTATTTGTTTTAGTGCATACGGTACACAGTTTTGTATATTTGTTTGTAGGGATCATATGTATGTACAATGTAAGCACAGGTAAATACACTGAACACGTACATCAAATTTTAGTGCTTTGAAATACATGTAAATGTTAACATTATCATAATTTATTTACTAATGCAAATGGTCAAATCCAATGATAGAATGTGTTTAATTCAATATGCATCAATAAAGTAGGCACATATTGGTTACGTAAAGATGGAAAATATGCGATTCAATTATTCGGACGCTTCATTTATCCGGACGATTTTGCTAGGAACCAAAGTGTCCGGATTAACGAGGTTCCACTGTACATGTATTTGTACACTTACCCTCAAATGTACATTTACCCTTTACTGAACATTTAACGGTACACTTACCATTACTGTACACTTACATATGTACCATTACTGTAAACTTAACTGTACATTTACACTTAACTGTACACTTAACTGTACATGTACACTTAACTGTACATTTACCATTACTGTACACTTACATATGTACCATTACTGTACACTTAACTGTACATTTACACTTAACTGTACACTTACCATTACTGTATACTTACCATTACTGTACACTTAACTGTACACTTACCATTACTGTACACTTAACTGTACATGTACATTTACCATTACTGTATACTTAACTACATTTACCATTACTGTACATTTACCATTACTGTACACTTTTAAAACTGTACATCTACCATTACTATACACTTTATTATACACTTACCCTTTACTGAACTTTTTAAATGGTGGCCTTATCACTGCTCTTTTACTAACCACACAATGTCTTCCAATCCTTACATTCGCTAAATCTCCACGAATTACACAATCTGTCATTATTACTGTCTACAATAACAAAAATACAGACTTACGTCATATTGGTTAATTTTTCTTATAGTTACATTTTAGAGATTCTAATGCATGTGTGAATATACACATATAAATACAGTGTGCATGTACCTCAAGCAGGGAAACACATGCTTCATGATGATAAAAAATAAAATAAAAGCCCTTTTCAATCACAAAATAAAATCTGAAAATACTTGCGAGTTCATAAAGTCACATTACTTTGTACAAATAAGGCCAAAAATAAAAATTGATTTGCTTGATGTACTCCGACCGACCCATCAAATTTGCTCCTACCCGATCATTTTTTTCAGCAATTTTAAATTTCATTTTTTTTTTTTTGGTTCCCTTGAAAAATAGAAAATTCTCCTTACTTTAAAACTAAATATTAAAAAATTTCATGACATTAAAAAACAAACAAACAAAAACACCTACCTACCGACCCACCTTGAAAAATGTGGGTCAGAGTACATCAAACAAAAATATTTTTAATGATGGCCTAATTAACATTAAATGTAGGTTTTTATAATCCAGACTCGTGATTCATTTATAATGCCACACATTGAAATTCAAAATACATACATGTAATTCACATTACAATGAATTTTAGGATCAACATTAATCCAACACTAATGGTGTAACAATAGTCAATCGAAATGGTGTGATATTATGGTCAATGTAAACACATTTTTAAACAATGGAATCACTTTTATGTTATTTTTAAAACAATTTAAAGCAGATTTACCATAATGAATTCTTCTTTACAGAGGAAGATACTGAGGAAGACTATTAACAATAAAAACATAAAAGTACTGGATCCCCTTGAATTACAATGTCCTAGGCTAATGGTCAGCAGTGGGTTTCAAACCATCAGCATATTCATCATTTAAAGATCAAATCTTAGAATTAAAATTAAATCTCACACCAACTCCATTTTTAAACAGTGAAAAGAAAACAGAAAGGTGGAGTATGGAGACCTAATTTTAATTAGACAGCCATTACTCAGCACTGTTCAATACAACATTACAAAATAACTTTGAGCAGAGCCTAATTTTAATTAGATAGCCAATACTCTGCACTGTTCAATACAACATTACAGAATAACTTTGAGCAGAGCCTAATATTACACTTACTTTTCCATTAATGACTATGTTTTGACTCCCACACAAAACAGACTGCCGGCTCACTTTATTTCCAGATGCCTACAGTAAAAGATAGAATATGTATGAATATGCAGTACCGTTTACATGTATGAAGAGATATTCTAACATAAATGATAAACTAAACACTGATATCAACAGCTTTTTTTATTTGAATAGAAATCTGCAATGTGACTGACATCAATGCATAGAGTTTCTAGGACACACGTATTTACTAGGTCAGTGAGTGCAATTAATAGATTTAGTCATAAACTAAATATACCTACTACTGTATTCAAACCTACCCAACATAGAATTATTTACAGTAGTGCTGTTACAAGCAATAACGACAAAACTATAATGTCCTCTACCTTCACTGTATGAGATCTAGAGCACTAATGCATAGATAAATGTGATATATTTGAAAAACTGTAGAATTGTCTTTGATATTGCAGTACTAAGTAGTGTGGCAAAAGTAAGCAGCTCTCATGTGACACCCCCCAACCCCAACACAATTTTCCATATTTCATAAGGAATGATATTTTACAATACATGTGTTTAATTACTGCCAGAAATCTTGTTGAATACAATGAAAAAAACACCATAACTCTCAGAAAATAAAATGGGTTTCTTCCTTAAATTTTGAAAAACTTTATAAATAATGTATTTCAACAGAAATATGTTGATTTGAACAGGTATGTCAAATTAGTTCTTTTATATTTTTGTGTTTATCATCACTTTATCTCTGCCGTTGTTGGTTGCACAATTATTTCCATTATGATTAGAAGCTGCTCACTTTCCTGTGATTAGTGACGCTTATTTCATCTAAATTAAATCACAAATCATTGAAGTAATTTAATTAATGGCTTGCCTAATTTAAGACCTAGAGTTAACTGAAGACCTACAAAACTATGGGCTATATACAATATTATTCATCAAACGGAATGTGGTTTTCTGATTAAGCATGTCTCGGTTATCTAATAAACACAAAAACTAACCCACATTTTTGTAGGTCTTCCACTGACTGTAAGTCTTTAAGAATGTCAACGATATATTGGGTATTCCCACAATTATGGAGAGTTATCCACTGGAACCACTAATTTTCTCTGCAAGCTTAGACGGGCCAAAGGCCAGTCTGTGAAGCAAGGCTGTAAAGGTAACACGTATGTAAAAGAAAAAATGAGAAAATCACCAAATGAATAGAGATTATCTCTACATACGTTCACTACAAATTTTGTGATCCATATGGGTGTCGCCATTTTGATTTGTACATTAGTTGCTTATACAGTTATTTGCATTTTAATTTTGATTGCCAAAAATACAAGACTGACGTGTAATTTGTGATTCAAACAATCAGTTTGTTAAAAATGAATGGTATGATTATTATTATCACAGTTATTAGCCAATCGTCATATAGAAAAACGGTAATGCGACTAAAGACCAACAAGTTCAAGAGTTTCTTTAAATGAAAATTTGCTTACTTTTTTCCCACTTTGAATTTGTTGGTTAACTTTGTTTAGTAGTTTTAACTGTCTTTTAAATTGCAAATGGGATGTATATGATTGTTATTGTTTATAATTATTTGATTTGAAAGATGAAAGACTTAGAGAGAAAAGTCGAGGCTAAATGTGGCATCACAATGCAGTTTGTGTCAGCTTGCGCTATATTACCCGCATTAAATGAATAGGTGGATCCTGTAGTTATCCTCATATATCCCCAGTCCTTTTAAAGGGACTGATTTATGATTTTCCTCCAAATTTTGTTTTTCACTTTAAGTGATCAAAATTTAGTCTAATATATTTAGAAGGTTTCACAAAAAAAATTAAGGTTATTCATCATGAAAGAAGCTCATTACAGAGAGTTTATTATTTGTTTTGAAAACAAAGATTGAGTAGTATTATTGTTTACGGGGTTTTCAAAATAAATTGATATTGATCCAACTTTATTATATATATCACATCTGAAGTATACTTTAGGTAAAATGTATCATTTAAAGTTAAAATTTGTGATTGTACAAAATCAAGATGCTTTAAATCACAAAATTAACATTTCACTGGTTTGTTTGTTTACATAAAAAGACTCAAGTCTTTGTTTACATAACACAGAATCAAAGCTAAAATATTGCTTTTATCCTTGCATTTAGACGGTCCAAATTTTGGTTGTCAACATTGAATTAGCTATATTTCTAAATTTTAACATCAAAAATGAAAAATATTTCTTTCGAAAAACGTGAATCAGTCCCTTTAATATTTAGATATTACTGGACGTTTAGCACATGGGGAATTTCATAATATATGAATTATACCAAGCGAAGCTTAGACGGCCCAAAGGCCCATCTGCGAAGCAAGGCTCTAAAGGCAACACGTATGTAAAAGAAAACAAGAGGCCCAAAGGCCTTATCGGTCACCTGAATTCTAGTGAAAAAGTATCACTACTTCCATGGGCTATGAAACCTAGAAAAAATTTCCTGTTCTGAATATCTAAGCTAAATTCTAATGTTCAGCAACAGTATAAAACAAGATGTGTTCTTAAAACTCCACTGCCCTCAAAAGTGCATACACTGATGAAAGGCTTTAAATAATAGGTGTATTAACATTTAAACATCAAAATATATGACTAATTTGGACTCATCCTCAAGTCATACCCCTGGGTTGTGAAATTCACCATTTTTTGTACATCCTTTTCTGCTATTCCTAAGTATACATATTATACAGTATCAACAAACTTACACATAATTACTATATTCTAAGCTTGGCCCCACCCTGGGGTCAAAACCCTTAAATTACTCTGGGGAAAATCAAATTAACAATTTTGGTAAAGACTATCTGCTCTATTCATTTAGTTTCAATTTAGTATCAAAAGCACTACAGAAAATGTTATTTAAGTGTTTTACACATAAACACTATATAGCAAGTTTGGCCCCACCCTGGTCCCTGGGGTCAGAACCCCTACCCCGGGGATCATGAAATTTACAATTTTGGTAGAGGCCTTCCTGCTCTACATCACTATATTACGATATATTTACGCTTATGTTTTTACCAATTTGAATTTGTTGGTTAATTTTGTTCAGTTTTAACTATCTTTTAAATTGCAAGCAGGATGTATTGTTTTTGTTCATAATTGTTTGATTTGAAAAAGGTCACAATGCACAGTTTACGTCTGCTGGTGTTATATTCCCTGCAGTAAATAAATAGGCGGATCCTGTAGTTATCCTCATTATATCCCCCTTTCATATTTAGATGTTACCGAGTGTTTAGAGCAAGGAAAATTTCATAAATAATATATCTTTTAAATGAATTATAATTTACCATACTTAACTGAATTATGATTATCACTTAATTAGCACACGCCAATGACCATTAAATGCTTTGCTTGGTCCAACGGTCACACCGTATAATATATATTAAAAATTTACCGTACTTAATGGAATTATGATTATCAGTTGGGACACGCCAATGACCATTAAATGCTTCATTCGGTCTAACGGTCACACCATTTACACATATTAATAGGGGTCTATAACATACCACCATCTAATAAAAATAGGGGGTAGTATGATATATACCGCTCCTATGAACAGGTTGGGAACACTTCCCCTATAGCGATATATACTTGCTAAAACGCGATTATCCCTCTCTAGCGAGAATAAATATATTCTGTACAACCAAGAAAAACACCCGTGGAGTACATCTCTTCATGTTTCACATAAAAAGAAGAAAAAGTGCTAAAATGTCTGATACTTCTGCAAATATATTAATCAAAACAAAAACACTCACGATGTGTATTGGATTTCAGACTACTTCCTTCTTATGTAGCAACTTTGATATGCAATTTCTTGACTATGTTGTCAATTTCATAGAAACAATTTACATCATGTCGAGTGTGTGTCGCACTTATTCAGCGTTGCATGGGATTTGCCATTATTTTCAATAAAGATGCCAAAACACCTGTTTATGGTAATATTTACTCTCTCGTTAAAGAGGGATAATCGCGTTTTAGCGAGAATATTTCGCTATAGGGGAAGTGTTCCCAACCTGATGAATGGTTCCTGTGGTTATCTCGGAATCTACCTCATTTTGGCCTAGTACCTAATCACCCTAGATAAACAGATATGTTGGTAAAATCATCTACGTGAAAGTAATTCTAAAATTCAGTGACTGTACGGTGTACTGCACTTAAAAGGTAAACTCAGCTCAATGCAGATCCCCTTATTTACGAGTTAAACAATACACATATTTATATTGTTAGTTTCAATCATTTACCGTTTCAATATATTCTGCATTGTTATAAAATTCATCTTGCAGCTCCATTTTGAATTAAACCTCATCAATTATGCGATCTTTTAGATAATATTGTTATTGTCAAAATTTGAGATGGCCCAAACAATATCAATTCGGACGAAAAATTATTCGTCTGCGTTATTCAAAACATGTTGTACGTAGAATTGTCGAATCTTCAATTGCGCATGCGTAGATACACGTGTTGACATTTCCGACAGATGTCACCCACATGTACTCTAGTAAACTTATCTAATCAATGGAAAGTCAAACACGACTAGAATGCACGTCACAGACTGAGAGGTGAAAGACGGTAGGCTTATAATGACATTTCAGATTGCAAACCTGGTCTGATTTCTAAAGAATCGTTCATCACTGCATTTTTATTTAGATAACTTAATATAAGTTTGATGTTATACTTACACTTTTTAAACTTGTTGAACTTGATTTAAAGCAATGCATGGGGTTAAAAAAAGATCTATGGGACCTTATTACGGCTTTGGCATTTGTCATCATTTCACGAAAGTGAAACTCGTTTTATTGACCATCGACCATTCATTAGTCATGAGATTGTTCAATATAAACAACAAGTTGGAATTCAATGCTAATTATCCATGTTATCAGTTCGATACGTTTTTAATTTGACTTTTGAGCTGTTAGGAAAGACAATTATTAAATAGCTATCATTAGAACAAGTGTCAGTGGAGTATGAGAGCATAACTTATGAAGTTATTGCATACCCCTCCGCCTCCCTCTCCTATTCATGACTGCTGGTACCATATAGTGATAGCTGGGAGAAATTTTAACAAACATCACATATGATACAGTGATGCTAAGTGCACCCCGTAGTGCGGTTGTATTGCACAAGATACGACATATCGATAAAAACAAACCACCAGAACTAACAATGTCCAATTGAGGGATGTTGCATTTACAATTACAAGTAAAAACCACTAATTGTCATTAAACTAGACTTTTGAACTTAGATTTTACTGGTTTATTACTGAACACAGCCAACAGGTATATATGATCTAAAACATACATGGATATATACATCGTATTAGTATGCATGTACATGTGGTATATTTCCCTTTACATGAGTAGATCATTTATGCATATTAATATGGAAACTCGATAACAAGTATTTTTTTATTGATTGTTAAATGCAAGGAACAGTATTTATTCCATGTCACTTCATTTTGTGAAGTTGAACATGCAAAGCTTCCATATCTTAATTTCTAGCTTTGCTGAAACAAAAAGCAACAACAAAAAACCACTAAGAAAACTACAAGAAATGAACAACAAAGTATGCTGCTATTTTTGTGTTTCAGATAGTGACCGGTAGGATGAGACAGGGGAAAGTCTTCATCTGGTTTCTTTTTATGCTGTCTCTGGTCCTGGCTGGAGAAGACTTCTATGAACTGTTAGGAGTAGAAAGATCTGCAACTGTCAAAGAAATCCGGAAAGCATTTAAAAGATTAGCTATAACGAAGCATCCTGACAAAAATCTAGTAAGTTTAACATGTTTTCAGTCATTTAAAGCCTGAAGATTCCGGAATTCACCTATACTTACTTTGTTGGTTTATTGTCCCCTCACAATTCAGGCTTATTCGTGTGTGTGTGTTTGTAACACTGAGCTTGTTGACACTCTACAGTCCACATTTTTTGCTCTGTGGATTTCATACGTCACATGCAGCTCTGTTAGATAGGAAAAACTCTATTGATTTTGGGGTTCAAATATCAAGGTCACTGTGAGACTTCTTTAATGTCTAGTGATCGATCGGACATGCCAACTTCAGCCATATCCCATCATAGGCATTTTGTTAGGTGTCACCATAATTGAAAAGTGACCACCCCCACCCCTAATCAGGTTTTGTTCTCATTTGATTAATGCTTATCTACAGTAATTCAGGGCTAGAAATGATTATTTTTATTCAATGGTCGCTTGACTATCAACTTAAATTTTTGCTGTTCAAATGATAACTTTTACTGTCCTATCGGACCATTGAATATGAAAACGACAGGCCCAATTTTCATGATTAGAACTAGAATCTTGTTTATTCTTGGAACTCTTGTGGCTCATACCTTTGTGTAGTCTTGCTTTTTGTAGACTCTCGCTGTCCAGACTTTGCACGAGGAAGAGAGTCGAAACTCTTTGTTTACTTCTCGTTGAATACAAGTGTACATGTACATATTTATTATGCAAGTGTTTGTTACAGGTACTGTATTTCTTTTAGTGTATAAACATAATAAGGAACCTGTGCACTCATATATATTATAATACTTTTTCTATGTTGGTTATGACAAGTCTGTGTAACTGTGAGGTTTTATTTTCAGGATGATCCTACAGCTCACCAGAACTTCCTTAAAATAACTCGTGCTTACGAGGTCCTGAAGGATGATGAGTTGAGGAAGAAATATGACTTGCATGGAGAGGAAGGATTAAAGGAAGACTTCCACGGAGGAGGGCAGTACGAGAGCTGGAGCTTTTACAACGAGGAGTTTGGTGAGAAATTGATTGAAACTAATTCTAAGAAACTTCTCAAAGTCGGTGAAAAGTTTGGAAGTCAAGGGTTATAAGTTACTTGGAAATTCTTTTCATAATTTCCATGGAACTGTACCCCCCAAAGCACTGTTAATGAATGTATATTTGAGAGAACATGCCAATTGTAGCTATATATAGGGTGAATACTAGTAGTGGGATATGTTCATCCAATAAAACTAACAAAAATATGATACTGTTACATATGATATATAAGATACACCATAGAAAAATGGCTGTAATGTATATTGAAGTTGGTCTTGGTGTATACAGTTCAGTTGCAATAATGTGCTGTTTCTTTCTAGGCATATACGATGATGATCAAGAAATTATCACGCTAAGTCGATCTGATTTTGGTAAGTTAACCAAACTTTTATTCTATCTTGTATAATGGTATACTGGCTAAGCTGATTTGCATATCAGTTGTTCAGATGTACTGTACATCATTACATGCATTATGTTACTGACATGATTGAGAATACTCGATTCTTATGTCTTCTGATGATTTTTGAATAGTTGGGTCATTTGTCTTTTAATTTCATTTTTCATTGATACCAGTTTTTTAAGGGTTATACAAATGCTTTTTATGGTACATTTTCAGAGCAGTCAGTGGATGAGACACAGGACATTTGGTTCATCAACTTCTACTCCCCGCATTGTTCCCACTGCCATGAACTGGCACCTGCTGTAAGTGTTAAGTTTGATGTGCTTTATACTGGGTTTTCATTAGTGAAATGTTCTCATCTATCCATTGAATAAAAGTACAGTATGTAATATTTTCACTGGTGTTATCTACACACTGAGAATATTGTGGCATTTTCACACTGGTGTTATCCACACACTGAGAATATTGTGGCATTTTCACACTGGTGTTATCCACACACTGAGAATATTGTGGCATTTTCACACTGGTGTTATCTACACACTGAGAATATTGTGGCATTTTCACAGTATAAAACAAAACTGAAACTACTACTTTGCATAGCACTGTAATGATTGAGAGTTATTTCCCTTGGTAAAACCTCTTTTGTTGGCTGTTATTGTCTGTTAAAATATTAATCAAAATGGAAAACACAGAAAATTTAATAGAATCAGAGAATCCTCAGTGTGATTAAGGCAAGGAAACAGGTTTAAGAAATCATTAACTGCCAATGTAATGTTTTGATTCGAAGTCTACATGCATTTTAAAATAGTAGCAGTAAAACATACTGAAAAGAAAAATTCAACATGCATATGTATGTACGGTGATTGGACGTGGAATTCCATTTATTCACATGTTTGTTGAAAAATATTTTACCAGTACAAAGTCCTGTCCCATGTGTGAAATAAATTTCATATTCAATTACAAACTATTGAATGTCCTTTTTTTGTTAGCTTTACACATGTAGAGGACATTTCATCACATGTACTGCCCCAACGTCAGTAAGTTAACCAGATCAAAGTGTTTCAGTTGAATTTATTATGATAACACAATGATGTTGATGGTAAAAAGCTGTAAAAGATACAAAAAGTTCAATTACAATTGATGTCCAAACATGCGTTCCATAAATAGACACACAACATAATTAAAGAATGAATTATGGCACAAACTGTTTTCCATAGTTTTAAATTTTGAACAAGGCCACATTCTAATTTACTAGCAATTCCAAAATTTATACTATTGTCTTTGATTACAGTGCAGAACACAATACCAAACTCATAGAAAATAATTATTGCATCACATAACTACTCATTTTACAAAATGATAGCAAACGTTCAATATGTGAAACACGTGGTACATCGTACATTCAGCACGGTCACTTAATAGTCCACCTAGATAAGCTACTACATACAAAATGTACAATACAAACTTTCCAGTTAATACTATGACTAGATAAAACAGAATATTCAAATACTTACACTGTGATGGGCCACAATTTGCGATATTGAACACGAGGTCAGAAAAACATGTAACCAAAAAATATGGCGGTTCATAACTAAACAATATCCAAAGAGAGATAACTCAATATAAGAGAAGTCAAAAGATAACTCTTGCCGGGACGGCACACTCCTCGCCTGATGTTATTTGACATCACTTCTAAATTGCTATTTTTAACTACACAGTCACAGTCATAAAATGTGAAGATACATGTAAGAATTGAGTTGGCCTAATCGTCAGACAACAAAAGCACAACTTCGGTCACAGGACGCTTGAACACCGATGATCCACCTTCACGATACACTACTCGGACCTCTACCTTCCTAACCTTGCCATCACTACTAGGGAAGACTTTGGTGATGATACCCATTGGCCAATAGTTGCGTGCAACTGAATTGTCTCTCATCAGAACCACATCTCCCTCTGAAAGGTTACGCCGATCGTATTTCCATTTTCGATAACTCTGTAGAGTGTCTAGGTATTGTGATTTCCATCTTCTCCAGAACACTTCAGCGAGGTGTTGGACACGTTTCCATTGTGCACGGTACATGTTCTTCTCATCTACTGTTGGCAAACTGATACTCGTCATGGCTGGTTTTTGAGTAAGCATCATGGATGGACTCAAAGGTAGAGGGTTTTCAGGGTCGGTCGATAACGATACGAGAGGTCGTGAGTTCACTATTGCAGATGCCTCTGCAAGAAATGTTGTAAGAACCTCATGTGTCAAGGAACCAGGGAGTATCTCTGATAGCATTGCATCAAGAATCCTTCTCGTTACCCCAATCAAGCGCTCCCACACACCTCCCATGTGGGAGGAATGTGGTGGGTTGAATAGCCAAGTTGTTCCATTGTTATACAAGAAGTTCTTCACAGGTCCATCTTCCACGTTTATGGTGTCGATTTGGAGATCTTCTGTTGCACCCACAAAATTTGTTCCCCTATCCGAACGAACTTGTACAACCTTGCCACGGATGGCAACGAAACGCTTGAATGCATTAATAAATGCAGATGAACTCATGTCTTCTACCACCTCGATATGGATACCTCTAGTTGCCAGACATGTAAAGAGTATGGCCCAACGTTTTGCACGTGCAGCTCCACCTCTTGTTCTCCGAGTGACCACTTCCCAAGGACCGAAAGTGTCAAGGCCTACATAAGTGAACGGAGGGCTTGGCTCTACACGTTCGGGTGGCAGATCAGCCATCTTCTGGTGCTCCATCTGTCCACGTAGTTTCCTACACTTAACGCACTTATGGATGACAGACGAGATCAAACGTTTGCCTCCAATGATCCAAAACCCGGCGTTTCGTATAGTTCCAGAGGTTATGTGTCTACCCTGATGTTTGGCAAGAGAATGGAAATGTCTGACAAGAAGCAGAGCGATGTGATGTCGGCCTGGAATGATGACTGGGTTTCTGACATCGCGAGGAATCTTGCTCCTGTTCAACCTTCCTCCAACTCTCAGTACGCCTTCGTCGTCAAGGAAAACATCAAGAGACAGTAAGGTACTTGACTTCAGTAAAGGTTCGCCATGAACTAGAGATTCATATTCTTCAAAGTAAAACTCTCGTTGAACTGCCTTGATGATCATCAACTCTGCTTGCTGAAAGGCATCAACAGTTTTGGATTTGGAACACACATGCCACCCCGCACAATCACTGTTGCAATGGAATGATTCTGCAATGTGTTTCAGCAAAGAGAAAGTCTCTGTGAGTTTCTTCCAAGTTGAGAATCTAGAGAATCTGTCAGATCCCAATGACAGAGCGGTCACACATGTTTTATTGGAGATGACAACTGATCTCACTTCCTTGTCGTTGTCCGGGTCAATGATTTCAAATGTTTCATTGATGGGTTGGGTTTGTTCTATAAGATAAGCTGGTCCTTTTATCCAAGCGCTATCTTTCAAGTCTTGTGCTGGTAAATCACGAGTAGCCTGATCTGCAGGATTCCTTTCCGTTGGAACAAATGACCACTGGACCGGTTTAGTCATTTTCTGAATGAATGACACACGATTGGTTACGTAAGTGTAAAATCGTCTTGATGTGTTGTAAATGTATCCAAGGACCACACGACTGTCAGAATACATACTGAATTCATCAATCGGAATCGAAAGGTGATCTGAGATGGAACAAGCTAGTTCCACAGCCAATACCGCTGCACACAATTCCAGTCGCGGAATTGTGTGTCCATGAGGTGGAGCGAGTTTTCCTCTTCCCATGACGAAACCGACGTTGCATTCATCTTTCTGAGAAGTTGTCTTCAGGTAGCCAACTGCGGCAATTGCAAGTTCAGACGCATCACAGAAGATATGAACCGATTTCTCTTTACAGTTTGACAGGGAACCAGGTAGGTATGTACGTGGTATTTTGATATCCTCTAGATGAACTAATGACTCCTTCCAGCGTTTCCAGTCACCCATCTGTTCTGCTGGTAACGTTTCATCCCAGTCGACCGCACCACATACCAGGTGTCTCAGGAGACTCTTTCCTTCAAGTACAACAGGAGCAAGAAACCCAATGGGGTCGAATATGCTGTTTATCGTAGATAATACTCCTCTTTTCGTGTAAGGTTTGTCTCCCGTAGCGACTTGAAAGAAAAATACATCAGATTCCAAGTTCCAGTTGAGTCCTAGACTACGTTGGTTCGGAAGAGTGTCCTTTCCAAATTCAAGTTCCTTCATACCTTTAGCTAAATCATCTGCTGGAAAGGCGTTCAGCACGTCTTTGTGGTTAGAGGCTATCTTATGTAATCGCAAGTTGCCTTGTGACTGGAGAGCTTGTTGTGTTCGCTTCATCAGGTCAATAGCTTGTGGGACAGTAGGAAGAGATAACAGACCATCATCGACGTAGAAATTGTTCTCCACAAAATCAGTTACATCCTTCCCAAATTCTGGCTCAGCAACTGCTGCTGTCTTGCGAAGACCATAAGTGGCAATTGACGGTGACGGGCTATTTCCAAACACATGAACCGTCATTCTGAATTCTATCATTGTTCTGTTTGGATCATTCTCTTCATACCAAAAGAACCTTAGGAAGTTTCGATGGTCCTCGCGTACCTTAAAGCAGTAAAACATCTGCTGGATGTCGCCCATGATTGCGACTGATTCCTTGCGAAATCTCAACAAGACTCCTAGCAGACTATTGGTAAGATCTGGCCCAGTTAGAAGAACATCATTTAAAGATAATCCTCCATATTTAGCTGAAGAGTCAAACACGGCTCGTAGTTGATCAGGCTTTTTGGGGTGATATATGCCAAATATGGGAAGAAACCAACATTCTTCTTGTTCTGATATTGGTGGTGCAACCTCTACATGGCCATTTTTCAAGATTCCGTCCATGAATGCAAGAAAATGTTCTTTCTTAATTGGATTTTTCTGAAGATTGACATCTAATGCATTGGCTCTTCTAAGAGCGAGTGATCTGTTGTTCGGAAGTTTCAATCGTTGTTGGCGAAAGGGTAGAGGGGCAACCCAGTTTCCAGTGTTGTCCTTCTGAAGGCTTTCGTGCATGATTTGAAGGAATTCACGATCATCTACAGACATGCCTGGTTTTTCATCGTCCTTTGTCCTCTGAAAAACATTCTTGCCAAAGTCTTCATTGTTAAGATGTGTTGCTGCGTTTCTGTTGCTGAAACCATAATGTCGGTTAGAATCCTCACAAATCCTGAACTCATTTGTTCAGGGAGGAAATAATGATACACGACCGGATCCTAGTAAGTGGGTTTTGTATGTGTTGACCACTGCTGGCGCATGAGTCTTGCCTAAACAAGTTTCACCTATTATGGCCCACCCAAGATGAAGTTTCTGTGCGTAAGGTTGGTTACCATAACCAATGCGTTGATCAAGGACATGGTGAGCCTGGATAATGTCTCTTCCCAGGAGCAAAATAATGTCCGCATCATGATCGAGTGGAGGAATGAATCTTGCTACATCACGAAGATGGCTGTAATGCAACGCAATGTCCTGTGTGGGAATCTCATCGCGTACATTTGGAACCTGACTGCATTCAATCAAAGTCGGTAGATTCATCTTACAGCTACTGTCGTATGACTCAACAACAAAACCTTCTGCTTTCCTTCCCGATGTCTGAATAGTTCCACCACATGATGAGAGCATGTATGAAGTAGAGTAACTCTGTATGTTAAACAGCTCAAAGAACTCGGGACTGACAAGAGAATGGTTCGATTGATCATCGATGACTGCATACATCAGTTTTGCATGCTGGGGTTGTCCTTTTGGGAATACTCGAACAAGTAAGGTTTTAGCACAAGACTTGCCACCAAAGTTCCTTCCACAAATTTCAGTGCAAGCAACTTTCACATCTGAAGTTTCCTTAGAGTCATGCGACTCCCCGCCATCATGCCTTCGTTCTAATCGGTTCTTTGCGGCATGACAATGGAGTGCTGTGGGATGAGATGCACTGTCACATTCGTCACACTTCACAGGGACTGAACAGTCTCTTTGTTTATGTGATCGTGATTCACAACATCTAAATGAAATGTTTTTGTCCTTTAAGAACTTCCTTCTTTCTTCCAGGGATTTCATCGCGAAGCCCTTGCATTTATTAAGGGAGTGAAATGTATTGTGCAAGGGACATTTTCTTTCCTCTTTGTCTTCCTCCGCCCGAGATATGTCCGTTTTCTTGGAAGAAACATGCAAATTCCTTTCACGTACACGTTTGCCATGCTGTTGACTGTCTATTTTAGATTCCATAAAGTAAGTGAATGATGGGTTGTTCTTTGTGCGACTCTGCTCCCGAATAAAGTCTGCGAAGACTGTAAAAGGTGGGAATGATACACAATGATCCTTCATGTATTTTACCGCTACATTTGTCCACTTTTCCTGGAGGCTGAACGGAAGCTTTCTCACTATAGGAATCACACCCGTAGAGCTATCGAAATAAGCCAACAAGCAAGAGTATCTGCTATCTTCCTTGGCTGCATTTATCTCGTCGATGATGTCAGACAGATCATATAAACGATGGATGTCCTTAGAAGTGATAGTAGGAAATGTATCTAGCTTTGACTTCAGTGTTGCTTCCATCATCTCAGGGCATCCATATCTTTCTTCTAGTCGAGTCCAGCATCTTGTAAGTGCGCGAGCTGGATTGTTCGAGTTGGCAGCCTTGATGCTCAACATGTGCTGCTGAGATAAGGGACCCGTCCATTTAACAAGAAGATCAACTTCCTCTGCTGGAGTGACTTTGAGATCAAACATGATAGATTTGAAGCTATTCTTCCATGTAGGATAGAATTCTGGCTTGTCATTAAAGTGGATCAGACGTGAAAAGAGCAATTCCTTTTTTAACAGAAATTGTGTGAAATCTGTTGCAAGACACTGAGAAGCAGTCTGACCCGAAGGTATTTGCACAAAATCTGGCGGTGGAGTTCGTGAGTATACAGGCACATTTGATTCTTGAGCAAGTTGAGCATTGCTGATGGGCATTGGAGGATGAAGAGGTGTATTTCGAAACGAATGTGGTTCATTTGAAGCTACTGTGGTGTGCATATTCATCGGAAATGGTTGAATGTTTTCATAACAGCCTAATGGGCGGCTTGTGCTCTCAACATATTCTCTAGTACGCTTCATAGGGTTTTCTTGCCCGAGATTATATAAATCATCCTGTGTCGAACTATGTTGTCGATTGTCTAAATCACTTTGTGTTGAACTACGTTGTTCTCCTTCTTCGAGGAAACTTGCTTCTGCATCTAAAACTGCAGCTTCTCGTTTAACGCTTAGCAAATCCATTTCTGCACTTATCTCTGCTGTTTGCTTTAGTGTTATTGCACGTTGAAACTCGAGTTCTGCTTGTTTTTTCTTTAGCTGTGCTTCGTCTTCTGCAAATTGTATAGAGACCTTTAGAGCTTCAGCCTTGGCTCGCTTTACTGTGGCAGAAGAAATTTGGCTAATCCGCGAATTTCTGGAAGTTCTTGAGCGCCTAGAAGACACAGTAGACAAGGTGTCTTGCTTATTCTGAATTAGCATGCATAATCTTTTCATGGCAGAGTCAACTTGCACTCTGTAATTTCGTAAAGTCACATTGAAGTGATTTCTCTTTCTTCACAAACATCGGAATTGTGACGGTTTAGGAATTCCATATAAGAATGGCACTCGTTCTCCAACTGTTCCACATGTTTTGAAATGTCCTGCTTCAGGGATAGAAGTGCATTTAAATCATTAGGTGTCTTGTCTACACCTTTGAGGTTAATATCAACAACAGTCCATACTTTCTCTATCTGCTGTGTATATTTCTCAACAGCTTGTTCAAACTGTTCGAGACCTTTTTCAGTAAGAACGACTTTGCGTATTGATGTCTCTTCTTCGTCCACAGTGTCGTGAAGGATGTCGGTAGGTTTCTCTTTACTCATTTCGATGTTCAGATCACATTAGACAATGACCGAGGATGTCCGTGTCTGTAGTGACGACTTTCACAAAAGGCTTGATGTAGTCTTTTTACTGTACTGCCCCAACGTCAGTAAGTTAACCAGATCAAAGTGTTTCAGTTGAATTTATTATGATAACACAATGATGTTGATGGTAAAAAGCTGTAAAAGATACAAAAAGTTCAATTACAATTGATGTCCAAACATGCGTTCCATAAATAGACACACAACATAATTAAAGAATGAATTATGGCACAAACTGTTTTCCATAGTTTTAAATTTTGAACAAGGCCACATTCTAATTTACTAGCAATTCCAAAATTTATACTATTGTCTTTGATTACAGTGCAGAACACAATACCAAACTCATAGAAAATAATTATTGCATCACATAACTACTCATTTTACAAAATGATAGCAAACGTTCAATATGTGAAACACGTGGTACATCGTACATTCAGCACGGTCACTTAATAGTCCACCTAGATAAGCTACTACATACAAAATGTACAATACAAACTTTCCAGTTAATACTATGACTAGATAAAACAGAATATTCAAATACTTACACTGTGATGGGCCACAATTTGCGATATTGAACACGAGGTCAGAAAAACGTGTAACCAAAAAATATGGCGGTTCATAACTAAACAATATCCAAAGAGAGATAACTCAATATAAGAGAAGTCAAAAGATAACTCTTGCCGGGATGGCACATCACATATTATTATATGGTTGAATAATTCTGAGCTTTCTGATTGATTGAGATCCAGCAAACTACATGTACAAAAAATAAAATGTAATATAACTCCACTTGCCTTCAAGGCGAACATAACACTTGATTTTTCCAACATCGGTCCAAAAATAGATTGGAAATTTCCAAATCAATGTGATTGGTTATTATCTTTTGGTTGTCCAATCATCAACTAGGTCAGCTGGTCTTCCACTTTAGCTATAAACATAGATGGTCTTCCAGTAATTGTATTTTAAACTCTAGCTGGTTTCAATGTTTTGAATTATTCAGTCATGCAATAAAACAATTATTGGCATTTTCTCTGTCAATACAATAAGATAGCTTCCCTCAAAGTACAATAATGACTTCACCCTCTAAACTAGGAGTACAATATTGACTTCAACTTCTAAACTAGGAGTACAATATTGACTTCATCCTCTAAGCTTGGAGTACAATATTGACTTCACCCTTTAAGCTAGGAGTACAATATTGACTTTATCCTCTAAGCTAGGAGTACAATATTGACTTCACTTTCTAAGCTTGGAGTACAATATTGACTTCACCCTCTAAGCTAGGAGTACAATATTGACTTCACCCTCTAAGCTAAGAGTACAATATTGACTTCACCCTCTAAGCTAGGAGTACAATAATGACTTCATCCTCTAAGCTAGGAGTACAATATTGACTTCACCCTCTAAGCTAGGAGTACAATATTGACTTCACCCTCTAAGCTAGGAGTACAATATTGACTTCACTCTCTAAGCTTGGAGTACAATAATGACTTCACCCTCTAAGCTAGGAGAACAATAATGACTTCACCCTATAAGCTAGGAGTACAATATAGACTTCATCCTCTAATGTAGGAGTACAATATTGACTTCACTCTCTAAACTTGGAGTACAATATTGACTTCACCCTCTAAGCTAGGAGTGCAATATTGACTTCACCCTATAAGCTAGGAGTACAATATTGACTTCACTCTCTAAGCTTGGAGTACAATATTGACTTCACCCTCTAAGCTAGGAGTACAATATTGATTTCACTCTCTAAGCTTGGAGTACAATAATGACTTCACCCTCTAAGCTAGGAGAACAATAATGACTTCACCCTCTAAGCTAGGAGTACAATATAGACTTCACCCTCTAATGTAGGAGTACAATATTGACTTCACTCTCTAAACTTGGAGTACAATATTGACTTCACCCTTTAAGCTAGGAGTACAATATTGACTTCACTCTCTAAGCTTGGAGTACAATATAGACTTCACCCTCTAAGCTTGGAGTACAATATTGACTTCACCCTCTAAGCTAGGAGTACAATATTGACTTCAACTTCTAAGCTAGGAGTACAATATTGACTTCATCCTCTAAGCTTGGAGTACAATATTGACTTCACCCTCTAAGCTAGGAGTACAATATTGACTTCAACTTCTAAGCTAGGAGTACAATATTGACTTCATCATCTAAGCTTGGAGTACAATATTGACTTCACCCTCTAAGCTACGTGTACAATATTGACTTCACCCTCTAAGCTAGGAGAACAATAATGACTTCACCCTCTAAGCTAGGTGAATATTGTACTTCTCAAGTAGCCAAATCATCATATTGACCTAAAGATGTCAAAAATATTGTATAGTTAGGATCAAATCACATTCTGTAGTATCAAATCAACTTGTTTATTTAGAAAGCTAAAGTTAAAGGAATTGATCATATGTTTCATTGATTATTCTACAAACAGTGGAGAGAAGTGGCAAAAGAACTGGAGGGAGTTATTCGTATTGGTGCAGTGAACTGTGAGGATGACTACATGCTGTGTCAACAGAATGGCATTCACTCTTTCCCCTCGCTTGTTATGTTTCCAGATGTAAGTGCTGGACTTCTGGGGGTTTTTTTTTGCCATAAAGTATCTTTGAAGGGTATAAAATTCTATTATGTTTAAAATTTTAGATACAAGCACAGATATAGTGTATAGCTTAAATGTGTAAATGTGAGCTGTACATGTTTTACATTTTCTTTCAATCTTCTCTGTATTTAATTTTTTTTTTTTTTTTTGTTAATTTACAACAAAGATGAAACATTTTGATTTTTTAAAGTATGTTTTGTTGTGTGCTGCGTACTTACAGTTTATGAAACTTATTGCAAAGTTTTATTGGCATAAACTTTGAATAGAGAGAAAAATACCATGGCAACAGAGGTATTCGTGACCTGGTGAGGTATGCCCTGAAGTTTGTGAAAGCTGACGTAATTGAACTTTGGGAGGGAAATTTCCAGACATCTTTGGATGAAAATTCTGATAAGCCCTGGTTGATTGCATTCTGTGGGGAAGAGGGTAAGTGAAACACCAAATGTTTACATGTATACACAAGTGTTTAAATTGAAACTATACATGTTGTATTAGCCCATCACTGATTTCAAATGTAAATAAACACAACAATGTTGCCTTTCCAATGATAAAAAGAATATTTTGTGTAGATAATGTGATGTCTGTGTTTGCATTTCAGCCTGCTTGTCAAGGACCAACAGACTGAAGCTGTCAGCCATTCTGGTATGAGAATTCAAAGTTACATATATGTATTGCAATATAATGTGAACCAATGTACAGTGCCTATTGTGTAGAACATGAGACTTTGTTTGGATTGTATCTTAAGCTGCTTAGTCTCTGTTTGAATTTAGGCAGATGTGGTAAATTTTGGAACTCTTAGATGTAAACACAATGAAAACCTATGTGCTAAACTAGGAAGAGAGCATGGTATCATTTACTATGGCACAGATGATGTAGCAAAAGATAAAGGCACAGTAAGTGAATCTCTCTCTCTCTCTATCTATCTCTCTCGTTTGTAGCCTGCCAGGCTCCAGAAAAACATTTGTTATATCCCTCACAAACAAGCTTGAGAGGTATTTAGAAATCTGTCTTTGACTTTGTAATTTGTAGGAAATATCTGGATCAGATCCACAGGAAATTGCTTTTCAAGTTATGTCTCAGCTACCAGATGTCAAAAATCTGGACAAAGATATTTTTGAGGTAAGAGTAAATACACACATCTAATGTCAAAGTGAGTATGTATATTTTTACCTCCATCAGGAAGATAATGTTTTCAGTCCTGTCCATATGGATAAGACTGCATCAAAGCTGCAGCATGAATTTCATTCAAATTTTTACAAAACATAGATTTGCTTACTGGCAAGAGCTGATAAAATTTTGAATGTGATCTGTGCATGATATAATTGCAGTTGTAGTTGGACAGCTTATAGGAATCTTAAACTGCCTCGCTAGCTTGAACATGATCAAGTAACTATACTTTTAATGGATTTAAAATGAACTATGCATTTTTTTCTAATTTAAAAGTTGTATGTATTACAGACCCTGAAGTGTACTACTACACCAGTGAAATGGTGAACAAACGCTGAACAGTTTGAACGGTTTTGTTTGTGGAACGAACGTTGAACGGTTTGAAATGAACAAAACGGTTCTTATCGGGAACATGACACTGAAGATTGGGAACGAACGGTTCTCATCAAGAATGGAGCACTTTGGTCCAAGATGGGAATGAACTGTTTGGCCTCTATTTCAAATTCTGCATTTCGGACACTTTCTGTACTTTGTATTCATACATAGACGTTGCGAGAAAGAGAGAAATTACTTGCCGAAATAAAAGTTAATTTCAATTTTAATTGTAATTATATCAAAATGGATGAAGGGATGGAAGTGAATTAATACATAGTTATACATTGTAAGTGCCTTAAATTCCACATGAAGATATCTACATTTATGTAATGTAATCAATAGAAAACAACTTCACACTAAAAAAAAAAGTAATAAAATTCAAATTATGTCATTTCATAATAGATGAATACATGAATTTGTATTTTTATATTAAATGATAATTAAAATTTTTAATTTTAAAATCACTAATAATGATTATTTTTAATAAAAAAGATATTGATTTTGTGTTTAAATCCAATAGGGGACTGTCTGCATTGTTTGAATATTATGGTGACTTATCATGTTGATTGATGGTACAGGTAAGGGATGAGATCAAAAGCTCAATGTCGGATAAAAATTTGAATTCAAATAGTTGGAGGGAGGGGGAATAAAATCTCCCATAAGTTTCTGTCTTTCGAAATCTATTACACTTTAGTGAAAAAAGACAAGCGACTGTTAAAAACCACATGATAATATTACATTTTAATGAACATTTGATAGTTTTAATGTACACTTTTATTTGTGAATAAATGGTGAAAAAGGTATACTAAGTGTAATTTATAATTGCATGTTTGTCAATAGATTAATTTCAACATTCAACATATTTAATTTTAAAGGAGGTGGGGGAGGGGGGGGGTCTTGTTTAAACCTACATGTATGTGAATTTAGTTTTTCGTCAAACATTGAACTTTTGATCTTGCTTGCCCCTAAAGGTACCCATTCGATACACATACAATGGAAGATTTTGAAGACGCCTGCCAAAGTTTAAAGAAGGATATCAAGGAAACCAATGTCACCTGAGATGGGGGGACCTATAGTGTGGACTCAAGTGTCTACTCTCCCTTAGACTAGTTAGACTGGTACATATACACCGTTACTTTAACAATTCTTAGTGTTTCGATCACGTCATACCTATTTTATAAGTTGAAATTCTAACATGTACAAATATAAGTAATTCATTTTATTTTTCCAGTATTTTCACCATTTTGAAGCATTTCAAATTCATATTAGTCTATTGAAGAGTTATAAAGTAGATCTTATGATTTGACATTTTGTTTGTTTTGAAATTCCCTATCAACAAAAACAATAAAAAAGATTAAAAACAAAAACCAAAAAAAATTGCCACTACACGAACTTCTTTTCACCAACAGTAACATTTTCATTATTCATTTAATTATTAGATTGTTAACTTATTGGTTTCAAAAGATTAATGCATTTTCCCAAATTTTTTGCATCAGAAAATTGATTTCTGTTCACAATCTTGGTGAAAGTAAATTTGTCTTTTATCCCAAAATAAAAATATGCTCTTTCACGTCGTGATGAACTGGTAATTTGTCTGTAAACTTATACGGATTTGAACTGCAGAACTGTCCACCCATTTTGTCGAATTAAAAGTGATAGTCTTCTATCTCAACCAATTTTCCATGTTGACCTGCAATAACGGACTGACACGTGAGTTCCGAATTACCATGCAGGAACGAACTCTTTGAGGGAACAAACGGTTTTACATGAGAACGGAGTGCTTTGGTCTGGGAATGGAATGTTTTGGGCTGGGAACGGAATGCTGAATGGTTTGATGTGGGAACAGAACGGTTCTTATCCGGAACGGTTTAGATGTTGTAGTAGTACACTTCAGGTATCCGGAACGGTTTAGATGTTGTACACTTCAGGGTCTGAATCAGAACTTTATTTTTTTGAGTTCTTTTGACTTGAAGTGGGCAATAAAAACTTGTCTCTGTAGAATATAGTGAGAAAGATGAGTAATGGCCAGGACAAGGACTGGTTGGTACATTTTGTTGATGATGAGGAACACCAGGATATTGAGTTTCGGAAACTACCAGCCATGCTTCCGCAGTTCAGGGTGAGTCTCCACTGTCATTTAGGGCATTTGTAATTCACCAACAAAATGTGTAGCAGAATATATGGTAAAGTTTTCAATATTTGTAATGCAGTATATTCTGTCAAGCAGAAAGGTGGCAAGATTCAATGTGCATATACATCATTGTTTGGATTGTAAGGAAGTTGACTTGATCATTATTGACAGCTCTATTCAGTTGATTCATTATAACGTATTTCCGTTGGACACAGGTGGGAAGAGTCAACTGCAGGAAGTTATGGAATGTTTGTAGAAAGCTCCATGTCAACAAATTCCCAGCTTTTTATGTCTTTAAAAGAAGTGGAGGGTATGAAATTTATTATGGTGAGTCTAATGATACCTTTTGGGGGAAAAACATTCATACTAATGTATTTGCATGAAGAATCCCAGCATTGCTGCATTTTTCTATCAAGAGTGCAAAGGAGATGTGATTTTTTTTGTAAGAAATAAATTTCATTTTTGAAAATACATGAGGACATGAAATGTGGTGCTTCAACCAGCATACTTTACATGCAGCGCTAACACGGTTCATTCTCTCATGTATTTTCAAAAAAGAAATTTATGTTTTACAGTATATCTATACATTTCATTTTCATTTCTTTCAAAATATTCCCAGCCTTTGAAATATTAGTATATTTATCAAGATTCGTATGCACATCGTTCACATTCATGAGGATGTGGCTATCATTTCAATTGGTAAAGATATTAAAGGCAAAAACATTGGAAAAGTAATATTCAAAAATAACTGTCAGTGAAAATGCAATAGTTCTTAAGAAACTATATACTGTACATATTTGATATATAATATGTAGGTCGAGCCACATCACATGATGTGTCTGCCTTTGCAAGAGACAGTGCAGGCACTAAGCTAGTTTCCCTAGGACCTGATGACTTCAACCCCAACAAAGTGGGGCCCAGCAGCAGGGAACCCTGGTTCGTTGACTTCTTTGCACCGGTGAGCGCTATGGTCATAATTTGATTAGAAATGCTCAGTTTAAACCAAATTACAGTGTGCATCAGAGATATCTATTGAAATAAGAGGTTTCTGATTTGTTTTTCGGCAGTGGTGTCCTCCGTGCATGAGGTTGCTGCCTGAGTTCAGAAAAGCAGCCCGGGACTATGATGGTGGGGTAAATTTTGGAACTGTGGATTGCACAATTCATGGTGACCTTTGTCAGACGGTGAGTGGAATCTTTTTGATATTTTTATTCCACAACTTTAACGTTTTTCATAATTTTTGATTTGTACAAGTCAGAAACTCATTCTTGATAAACTGAAAGGTAATTTAGTTAAAGCTGTTGTCAAAGTCAAATCATTTTTCAAGGTTAATATCAAATGATTAAACATGAACACGTTTTAGGGTGTTTGAAAAACACATCTTGTGTTTTGAAGAAGAAAACAAATACTTTGTGATATGATACGTACAGTGTATATGTAATAGAATTCATAAATTGAATGAAGTAGTACTGAAATCTTCATTGAATTACAATGATATTTTTTTTTTTTTAAATCAATTTGATATTTTTTTTAATTTTGCAGTATAACATACGTTCTTACCCTACCACAATTTTCTACAACCAGTCCATTCCTCATCAGTACCATGGTCATCATGACTCATTTCACATCCTAGAGTTTATACAGGTAATCAAATTACACAGATGCTGTGGATTATAGAGGATTACATGTGTTTTATTTGCTAGATACAGGTGTATTTCTATTGTATAGAGTATTATTTTGTAACATCGGTATGTACATTTGTAGGATGTTGTGAAAATTGGAATATAAGTAGTCAGACACCTGCTTCTCTGTATTGTAGGACACCTTGAATCCCCCCTTGGTAAATTTGGATAGGGGGACCTTCAGGCAGCTGGTACATGGGGCTGACATAGGAATGGTATGGATTGTAGACTTCTTTGCTCCCTGGTGTGGACCGTGTCAACAGCTGGCTCCA
Organism: Ostrea edulis; assembly: GCF_947568905.1. Taxonomy (NCBI): domain Eukaryota; kingdom Metazoa; phylum Mollusca; class Bivalvia; order Ostreida; family Ostreidae; genus Ostrea; species Ostrea edulis. The sequence continues at coordinate 99,849,010 of NC_079165.1, read as the reverse complement.
GAGTGGAGAAAACTGGCTAAGGTATTCCTAACTTGACACAGTAAGAGATTTGAATTCAACCTGGCAATTAATTGGAGTGGAGAAAACAAGCTACAGTAACTGTGTTCCTAACTTTAGACATGAAGAGATCAGAATGTAGCCTTAGCACTTAATCTCATTGCATAACTACTGATTTAGGAAATAATGAAATGAGTAATGGAATCAGGAGTCAACAAGAAAATAAAACCCAAAAGAGGTGTATTATACTTGTATCTGTTTAAACGCCATGTTTGCAGATGTTGAAGGACTTTGAGGGAGTAAAAATAGGCCAAGTGGACTGTCAGGCCCAGGGAGATGTATGCAGCTCTGAAAATATCCAATCTTATCCCTCAATAAGATTGTACAGCAAAAATACTGAGGGACTGACACAGTTCTAGTAAGCCATCCTTCAGTCTGCAAATCATCTGGAAACGTTCTTTTTAACTTTGATGTATAAGAAGCTGCTGGATATTGTATATAGCAGATGCATGTCTTTGTTTCTCTCACTTGAATGTCCATATCGATATTAACATTTATACTGGAATACTTCCAGCCAGTACAACAGCTGGTCAAGAAATGCTGTCAACATCATGTCATGGATGTTTGAATCCAACTTAGTGCCTTCTTATTTGGAGACTGTAAACCAAAATACGTTTTACTGGACAGTGCTGAGAAGCTCCACACCCTGGTTGATAGACTTTTATGCACCATGGTGTAACCATTGTCACATGTTTAGACCAAAGATAGAAGTAGTGGCAAAAGTAAGACCTCTGTTAATGTTGTCAAGGATCATTTATCAATAATTGGATCATGTCAATGATTTTTAAAATGGATTGAGTTCATGTGGGTAACTACCCTGCAGAAAAGCATTATTTGAAGATTCTTGATTTGTTTGAATTTTTGTAGACTTTAAAGGGACGCGTAAAAATTGGGAAAGTAAATTGTGACATGGAGCAGAGTCTGTGTCAACAAGTAGCACTGTCTGGCTACCCCTCCGTCAGATTCTACAGGGGAATCAGCCCAGGACAGGATGCACAGGTACCATCACAAACGCTTCTCACAGTTACACAAGCTGTCATATTCCATAGACTGGCAACACTTCTCACACGTACACAAACTATCATACTCCATAGACTGGCAACACTTCTCACACTTAACACAAGCTGTCATATTCCAAAACTGGCAACACTTCTCACACATACACAAACTATCATATTCCATAGACTGGCAACACTTATCACAAGCTGTCATATTCCATAGACCGGCAACACTTCTCACACTTAACACGAGCTGTCATATTCCATAGACCGGCAACACTTGTCACACTTAACACAAGCTGTCATATTCCATAGACCGGCAACACTTGTCACATGTACACAAACTATCATATTCCATAGACTGGCAACACTTCTCACACATACACAAACTGTCATATTCCATTGACCGGCAACACTTCTCACACTTATCACAAGCTGTCATATTCCATAGACTGGCAACACTTGTCACACTTACACAAACTGTCATATTCCATAGACTGGCAACACTTCTCACACTTAACACAAGCTGTCATATTCCATAGACCGGCAACACTTCTCACACTTATCACAAGCTGTCATATTCCATAGACTGGCAACACTTGTCACACTTACACAAACTGTCATATTCCATAGACTGGCAACACTTCTCACACTTAACACAAGCTGTCATATTCCATAGACCGGCAACACTTGTCACATTTACACAAACTGTCATATTCCATAGACCGGCAACACTTCTCACACGTACACAAGCTGTGATATTCCATAGACTGGCAACACTTATGCATGCTGTCATATTCCATAGACTGGCAACACTTGTCACATGTACACAAGCTGTCATATTCCATAGACTAGCAACACTTCTCACACGTACACAAACTGTCATATTCCATAGACTGGCAACACTTCTCACACTTAACACAAGCTGTCATACTCCATAGACTGGCAACACTTCTAATACTTAATACAAGCTGTCATATTCCATAGACTGGCAACACTTCTCACACGTACACAAGCTGTCATATTCCATAGACTGGCAACACTTCTCACACTTAATACAAGCTGTCATATTCCAAAACTGGCAACACTTATCACAAAGCTGCCATATTCCTTAGACTGGCAACACTTGTCACACGTACACAAACTGTCATATTCCTTAGACTGGCAACACTTGTCACACATACACAAGCTGTCATATTCCATAGACCGGCAACACTTCTCACACATACACAAACTGTCATATTCCATAGACTGGCAACACTTCTCACACGTACACAAACTGTCATATTCCATAGACTGGCAACACTTATCACACGTACACAAACTATCATACTCCATAGACTGGCAACACTTATGCATGCTGTCATATTCCATAGACTGGCCAAACTTAACACAAGCTGTCATATTCCTTAGACTGGCAACACTTCTCACACATACACAAGCTGTGATATTCCATAGACTGACAACACTTATCACAAGCTGTCATCTTCCATAGACTGGCAACACTTATGCATGCTGTCATATTCCATAGACTGGCAACACTTCTCACACGTACACAAACTGTCATATTCCATAGACTGGCAACACTTGTCACACGTACACAAACTGTCATATTCCATAGAAAAGCAACACTTATGCATACTGTCATATCCATAGACTGACAACCTCTTTCATCTATGTTGGTTCATATTTGGAAACTTTATTTTCTAGCATCCTTATGGAGAGGACATAGAAATTTATGAAACACAGGATCTATTACATTACCTCAGGGACATTCTTCCAAACGCATCAGAACAGGTAAAGTGTGTTGTAGAAATTTGATGAGAGGATAACGATATTTATTCATGGACATTTCTCTGTGACACTGTATACCAGCTGTCATCCTAGTGTGATATTTCTTTCAGGGTTTTTAGACTTTGATGAAAATTTGCTTTTTTTGGTACTTTTTTTTCTCTCTGCAAATGTAGAGTGACTTCACGGACAAGATTCAGACATTTATCACTATGTATACTTCAAAGATATTGTTTACAAACTTTGTTCAATGTTTTTTAAATTTAAAGAAAAAGCAGTTGCAGACAAAATCAGAAAATAAAAGCTTCATTTTTGATGTTATATTTCAAGAAGATACATAAAGTTGGTCAAGTCAGTGAGTTGAAGTTTGAGCAAAAATTATTTCAAATCTCCAGTTCACATGAATTTTTTCACATTTTAGAGGGATCAAAATAGGCTCTCATTATATATACAGTAGAAGTCATTATTAAATTATTGTTTTATGAATTACTACTCCCTCTGTCAGATTGAAACCAAAGCTTATGGCTTACCAGCAGATTTTAACTCCATAGAAATTTAAACCCCATAGACATGAAATGAAAATTGTGACATTCAACCCATAAAAGGATGATTTAGTTTGAAAATTAATACATTGTCTTTGTACAGTATTTTACATATTTGTAGTGAATAAATCTGTTGTAGAAAGGGTTGGCAATGTGTGCTATTCATGTGTCTGATCAGTGACTCTAGGTCTAGCCTGAACTTCATGAAAAATACAGTACATTTGTCATCTATGTTTGAATTTGATACTTGCTTCTATACAATTCTTGACAGCAAGTGCACATCTGTTGCTAGACGTATTGAGTTTAAAATCAATGTTGATCTTTCTGGACTACAGATTATATTTAAACCTCTTTATTTTTCAGGTTTCTGAGAGCGACAGAAATCCATTAGATCATGATGAGCTATGATAACAGCTTCACATAGGATTTACATGTACATAGGAGCACATGAATGAATCATTACACCACATGTATTTCTTCATTGGAATGACAGTGTTGACGATATTTCATTGAAATTTATCAATTGAATCATATATTTATATAGTGAAAAGATCTGATTTTGTGGTCATCTGATTCACTTGGGTGACACCTCTATTGCTGTCTGCTTCCTCTGTCATTGTACAGTGTGCCATAACTTCCATAAATTACTATTTCACTTTAGACCAACTGAACAGATTTCAAAACTTTTGGTATATATGTATTTCATCTTTTGGTTGGGATCAAAGATTTTGAATTTGGAAGTCATTTTTCTCTTGGGGTTTTATAGGGATGAGGGAAAACTTCCAAATATAATGCAACCTTTGAAAATCTTTTCTAATTCATGACCAATCTTTTGTATAATTTTGAGCTAAATGCCATATGCTAGAATTGAAAAAAAATGTGTTACTGGGCATGGGTTTGAGGTCCTGGTATTGGGAAATGTTGATCATATTTTTAAAAAGATGGAATAGATCTATATGAAAATTTTCTGTACTCTCTTTCATTTAACCAAGGGAAAGTGTGCGTAAATATAATGAGAAATGACCTCTGTAGCGGGATTGTGAAATTCCTGTCAGGATATGGGATTTCCAGACTTCAGGATGGAGCTAATTTCGAGGTTTAAACATGAAGATGTTGCACGAATGCATGTATATGATGTATGCAGCCTTTCTCATTGTCATATTTGTATATGTTTTACATTAAGGCTATTGGGTATGTCTCTAGTACATGTATCTATACAATTTTACTTTTCGCTAATAGCAATATACTTTGCAATATGCAAATTATAGGTATACAAGTTTGTAAAAGGCAAATTTTCAGTGAAGAGCATGGTTTCCTTGACAGGTGACTATGATTTCTGTATAAGATTTCTGATTATATGTTATAGTATTTAAAAAATGAAATTCCAGAGATTTTGATTAACACCTAGCATTACAAATAGAATGTAACATTTTATATAGACCATTAACCACTTTGCCTTGTCACTGTAGTGTGACCTTGCGGATCGGTTTTATATGCAGCCATTAAAGCCATGCTGATGTCTAAATATTTGTTTTCATTTACATGTAGTTATTTTTTTTTTATGTACACACTGTTCAAATGCTTCATATAAACCTCTATAAGGTTGTATTGTTTTCATTGAAAAATATATATCGATATTTGTGAATTTTTTTCAACTTTTTTCGATACCAGGTTATACTTTTACAGAACTGTTGTTGAACTGCCTTTAATGTACCTTTCCTAGTTGCACATGTACAAAATTTGAATTGATGTGAGTATGAATGTGTAAGCAATTGAACAGTGTATAAGAGTGTTGTGGGTATCGTTGAAAGAATTTTTTTTTTAGAACAATTGATGAAAGATTAGTTTTCATGCTGTAAGATTTATGTCTCAGTGTATACTATGTACATGTATACGTATTTTAGCAGATTTAGAATTCAGCACAATCAGAATTGATGCAGAATTTATACGTATTTTAATAGATTTAAAATTTAGCACAATCAGAATTGATGCAGTATTTGGTATGATCAAGGAATCTGCAATAATGGATAAATAGAAAAATTCTTATTTACAAGTCCCACTAAACTAAATGTACATGTAGTATATATGATTTATGAATGAGAGACTGGAAATCTAATACATTTTAGTTGGTCCTTGTTTTTGGTACATAACAATGCTTATCAGGGTGGTGTATAATATATACCTATATATATACCTAGTTTTGGTTGTAATATACAAATGTAAAATTCATTTTAAAAAAACAAAAGCCAGACATGATTTTCTATGATGTTCAAAAGCTGAAGTATATTTAATCCCTGTCTATGTAACTTTATACAGATTTTCCCCACTGTTTTGGACGTAATTGAGAAGTCATGGGAATTAATTACATTCCACGTGGTAAATTGTATTCAGATTTATCTATAAAAACATAAATTTAGTTTTCATTTTTGGAAAAAAGTTTGTTAGTGAGGAAGTGTTATTAACGGAACAAAATTTTGCTTTTAAGGACAGGATTTTATGGTTTTCAGTACGTGCAGCCCCTGGTAATCATTAGCCAAGGGGCTGTTGTCATTATTAACAATAGAGCTCCAGTCAGCATTAGGCAATGGGTATTTTTGGATTTTTATATATAATTTTGCACAGTAAGGGACTACTTCATACTGCTTTTATAATCTTTTGTGTTTTGATGGGATATTTACACAATATTTAAAGCCACCATATAAATACAGTCACAGTATGTTTGAACCTTATAAGGTATTTTGTTAATTTTTAAATAGATTCACTTTTTCTCTCGGTTTAATATAACATTGAAATATATGTTTTTACAATATCAATATTGTCAATGGCTTGAATTTATGTTTTCACAAAAATTTTAAAACAGTATTTTTTTTCAAATTTATATAGAAATAAGTGGAGAGCACTATGTACCTTTGTATTAACTACTCTCCAAATATTCTATATACAGTTTTCAGTGATCCTGGAAGACATTCACGTACAGGTACTTGTGTATTTTTGTTGGTTTGACAGAGAAGCTTCACAAATACTGTAGCGAAATATCTCTGTATTTTTTTTTTACGCGATTCTTATTCATTAACATGTATGATACACCTATTTTAATGCTGCTGTTGAATTTTATATAGGAGTTAAATTTAAATCCCTTTCTTTGTATTGTTAATTTTATGATTTTTGTTGTTGTAAGTTTAGCATTTCCCTGTATCTTTAAGAAAGGAAACTGTTGAAATTCAATGTAAGCGTTTATGTGCCAAAGCTTGCGTAAACTTCTTCCATGCCAGTATTGATGTTACAGGAATGTGTATATGTCAGCCAATGATTGATTGTAGAAACATTCTTTATTATACATATGTTAATGCATGTTACATACATATTTTACAGGGTTATTTCTGAAAGTCCCATTGTGTATAATAAATAACTTGTAAGATACTGTAATTCTGTAACTGTGATTTATTCATTATTTTGTGGTGAGGAGTTTGATGATGTTGAGTTAATAAACTACAGGTTCATTGTTCACAAACCAGGATGAATTCAGACTAGAAGAAAACGTATTGCACGTTAATAATCTCATTGAATTTGATGGCTTACAAAAATACATCTCCATGGCTGACAGTGATGTAATATTCACTGACCTTCTTTAAATTACCTTGATTCACAAAGACACACCTTGAAGCCATCAGTCTCTGTTACAAAGATGGGATCTGGACAAGAGTTTTAAACTTTTCACATTTTAATCTTCTTCTCCAGAACCATTGGGCCCATTTCAACCAAACTTAGCACAAAGCATCCTTTGGTGAAGGGGATTCAATTTTGTTCAAATGAAGGGTCACGCCCCGTTGAAAGGGGAGATAATAGCAAAATAGTGAAAATACATTGACAACTTTTAAAAATCTTCTCCAGAACCAATGGGTCAATTTCAACCAAACTTGGCACAAAACAATTGGATGAAGGGGATTCAATTTTGTTCAAATGAAGGGCCATACTCCTTTCCAAGGGGAGATAATAGCAAAATAGTGAAAACACGAGGGCGAGTCGATAAGTAACCAGCCTATCCCATTTCCAATTGACCAAAATGGTAACGATTTTCATGCCTTGTTTCAATACATTTTTTATACCTGGGTACAAAATTGCACACTTATCGAGTCATTCTTTAATAAGATATTGAATATCAAACATGGCTAGTGGTGCAAAGGCATGCTTTTCATCTGAAGTTGAGTACCGTGCCATAATTCGGTACTTGTATTTAAAAAGTAAAACAGGCAAGGAAATACACAGCGAGTTAGCTGATGTTTATGGGTCTTCTGCACCATCTTGTGCTCGGGTTAAATTCTGGGTAGAGGAATTCAAACGCGGTAGAACGTCTTTAGAAGATAAAGCCAGGTCTGGATGCCACAGACGAAGAAATGTGTAAGAAAGTTCAGGATCTGGTATACTCCGATAGGCGAATTCAGGTGGAAGAAATAGCGCAGGCATTAGGCCTTTCATATGGTTTTGTTTCAACAATCTTCTATGATCGTTTAGGTATGCGCAAGCTAACAGCCCTTTGGGTCCCCAAATCCCTTAGCGATGAGCAAATGGCAACGAGAGCATCAGTATGCAGCCCCTTGTTGAAGCATTTTAGGTCAAAAGATGATTTTCTTTTGCGTTTGGTGACTGTAGATGAGACTTTGGGTTCATTATTATGAGGCAGAGAATAAAGCTCCCGAGTCGTCAGTGGGTAGGGCCAGGGTCCCCGAGACCAAAGAAGTTAATTAAGACGCAACCATCTGCTGGCAAGGTGATGACCACAGTATTTTGGGACGCAAAAGACGTTATTATGTTGAACTTTTTACCCAAGAGAAGACAGTACAATAATTGGAGTGTAGTATGCAAACTTGCTAGACCAGCTGAGAACCACCATCCGTGAAAAACGCCGAGGTAAACTCTCTAAAGGTGTTTTGTTGCAGCAGGACAACGCGAGAGTCCACACTTGCAAAGTTGCAATGGATGCTGTAGAGCGAAACGGGTATGAATTAATACCACATCCTGCCTATTCGCCTGACCTAGCTCTTAGCGACTTCTTCCTATTCCCAAACATTAAAAAGGATATCCGTGGATGCCATTTCTGGTCTGACGAAGAAGTTGTGACAGCAGTTGAGGAGTGGGTCAATGGAAAGGACCCTGACTTTTTCAGTTCTTTGCTGATGGCACTTGAACACCGTTGGTCTAAGTGCATCCCACTAGAGGGCAATTACATCGAAAAAGAAGAGGTGGATCTCAACCAGAAATAAGTTAGGCTGGTTACTTATTGACTCGCCCTCGTACATTGACAACTTTTAAATATCTTCTCCAGAACAACTGGGCCAATTTCATTCAAACTTGGAACTAAGCATCCTTAGGTGAATGGGATTCAAATTTGCTCAAATAAAGGGCCACGCTCGTCTCCAGGGGGAGATAATAGCAAAATACATAGTGAAAATATATTAACAACTTTTAAAAATCTTCTCCAGGACCACTGGGCCAATATCAACCAAACTTGGCGCAAAGCATCCTTGGGTAGAGATGATTCTCAAGTTTTTCAAATGAGGGGTCACGCTCCATTCCAAGGCGATATAATAGCGAAAATGTGAACATACATTGACGACATTTAAGAATGTTCTCCTCTAGAACCAAACTTGGCACAAAGCATCCTTGGGTAAAGGGGATTCAAGTTTGTTCAAATGGGAGATAATCACAAAAATGCAAAAATAGGGTGGGGTCATTTAAAAATCTTCTTAAGAACCACTGCGCCAGAAAAGTTTACATTTAAATGTAAGCTTCCAGACAGTGCAGATTCAAGTTTTTCAAAATCATAGCCCCCAGGGGTAGGGTGGGGCCACACTAGATGATGCAAGTTTTACATACAAATATATAGAGAATTCTTTAAAAATCTTCTAAAAAATCACTTGGCCAGAAGTTTACAGTTACATGAAAGCTTTCTGACACAGTGCAGATTCATTAAAATCATGAACCCTGGGGTAAGATAGGGTCACAATAAGGGATCAAAGTTTTATAAGCGTTTTTATCGGGGAAAATCTTTAAAAATCTTCTCAAAAGCCATTGGGCCAAAGAATTTTACATGTAAGCTTCCTGACATAGTACAGATTCAATTTTGTAACAAGAGTACCGCAAACGGTACATAATACGCCCGTGAAATGCTTACATAGGGTGTTTTTCTTGTGCTATAATTTGTATAACTTTGCTTCAGGTAGTATCAGCCATCATGAGGCTGTGACAAACTTTCATATGAACAAAGGGTCTTAGCTTAAAAATCGAGATTTCCTCAAAATGGACCAAGTTCAACATCCTGTTATTTTCTCAAAAATTGTAGAAAATCAAAATCCATCCCACATGCACATCTTCAGTACCTATACAAACACTCCACAAAATAAGAAGGTCCTCACTTGAAAACTGTGGGAGGAGTTGGGCAGACAAATTATGTACCCTCCATAGAATATTAATTTCCAAATAGACTAAGTTCAACAACCTGTAATTTTCTCAAAAATTGTAAAAAATCAAAATCCATCCCACATGCACATCTTCAATACCCATACAAACACTCCACAAAATAAGAAGGCTCTCACTTGAAAACTGTGGGAGGAGTAGGGCGGACAAATTGTGTACCCTCCATATAATAATTATTTCCAAATAAAGGGGCAAAACTCTTGGAAAAAAGTCGAAATGAATCAAAATTGCAGTATGATCTAGAGTGACCCACAAAGAAGCTACACAGCAAGTTTCAGCATGATATGTGAAAGGGAAATGAAATTATAAAGAGAAAACCCGAACGGACCGACGGATGGACAGACGGACGGACGTACATATATCGCTGTACCATAATACGTCCTGTCTAAAGACGGGCGTATAAAAACCATGGCCCCCGAGGGCAGATTGGGGCTACAATAGTGATAAAAGTTTTACATGCGAATATATATATATATATATATATAAAAAAATAAAAAAATTAAATATGGATCGAAGTAACTCAGGTGAGCGATGTGGCCCATGGGTCTCTTGTTTTAAAATGACATTTGGTGTCAAAATGATTAAGTGTAATAATTAGATTTCCCGAGGGGGGGGGGGAGGGGGGGCTCAGTTTTCCTGAATACACCTATTTCAAGAATTTCAAACAAAAATGAAATGCCTACAAATTACATTATTGAAATTATTTGGATGTACATATATGTATATTGTTTAACTCCCACTCAAGAATTTTTTTTACTCATATGGAGACGTCACCATTGCCGGTGAAGGGATCAAAATTTAGACCTATGGAGGGATCTTTACCATGCCACACCTGCTGTGACACGGGGCCTCGGTTTTTGCGGTTTCATCCGAAGGACCACCCTATTTAGTCGCCTCCTACGACAAGCAAGGGGTACTGAAATTATTTGGAATTGAAAGAAATATTTTAGAAGATTAAATTGATTGTCGGGATGAAAAATAATCGCACAAAATCGAGAAATGACAGGGGTTACCATGGTAGGGTGTGTTTGAAATGAAGGATGTAATTCACTGCAAATTATTATGTGGTGTAAAAAAAAAAAAAAAAAAAAAAAAAAAGTACAAATATGAACTATAAAGCAACAGGACCCTATATAAATTTTGTGGTTTATATCTTTAGTACTTGGAATGAACTTAAAATTTTGGCGGTCATTTGTCTAAAATTAATATAAAAGTTGATTTGTGAGAGAGCCAAAGGTTAGTATTGAGATGTATGGAAAATTAATTATCTTCCTAGAAATCATATCCAGTGCTAGGGCTGCAACGGGTACCCGAAAGCCGAAATAGCAAAACAAAAACAAAAAACAAAAAACGCAGGCCGGGTTGGGTTCCATTTTCCGTATTTCTGTTCGGGTCCGGTTATTACAATAGAATAATTATAGAAATCCGTAACAAATCCTCAGATATGACTTTTGATCAATATCGATTGTTAAATGATGGCTTCGTGGACAAAACAAATACCCGAAATGAATTTAAAAGATCCTGAAACGACCCAATCCGAAAATGTATGGAACCGTAATATTATCCACGAAATTACATCCCGATGATACGACTATGAAATAGTATTGCTTTGTTTCAGATAAAGGTGTTTCATCTGCACACTACATACAGTACGTATGTTTGTATAAACATCGGACGCTTCAAGTGGTTTCAAAGTTATGGTCTGGACACAAGTTCACTTTAGTGAAATCGGCAACATTTTCTGATAACATTTTATTAACTTTTCACACATTGCAGTCCTGTGGGGATCCAAGAATAGACCGCAAAAACCGAGGCCCCAGGTGTGGCACGATGAATATTCCTCCATGCTCAATGGCCATCAGCACCGAGCTTAGGCCTAAGTGCAGCCTTTCACTGGCAATGGTGACGTCTCCAAATGAGTGAAATATTCTCAAGAGGGACGTTTAACAAGAAACATTGCACTTTTCTAGAATCACTGGGTCAGTAGAAAACGGCGTCTCTAGAGGTATCCCTTGATAATAAAAAAGCCCGAAAACGATGAAGATCTTAGTTGAAAAACCCTAGATGAAATTTAGAATGAATGTAAAAATCTATGAATTATTGTGAGAAATTGAACATTTGGATCCTTTTCAAAAGATCAAGATTTATTGAATGTACATCAAACTTTTCGCATATAAATAATGTGATGAAACTAATTATAGGGTGGATTGAAACATACGTTATGATAGACCAATCGGATGGGGTAGATCTTATCTGGTATTCAGGATAAGCTTGGGAGTTGTGTCGGAAAAGCAACAGAATTGTAAACTTGGCCACTCAGCTCCGAAGTTTGATCCTTTGTGACTTCAGTATTGTGTCTTGGTGACTTGTATTAGGGAGAGTATTACGGTGACTTTCCCAGGTGATTGGACGGTAGGAAGAGTTCAGATTAGGTTGCTGCAGACTGTGTCGGCGAACAGCAGCCTCTAGTATTGATTCGTCCGATTGTTCTTTATCATTAGTTCGTGGATTGTTTAATAACCATCCAAGTAGAACAGAGGAAAATATTCCGAGTTTTAGTCAGTTAGTCTACCTTAGTTTATTTGTTAACGTTGTCATTCCTGTTCAGACTTAGTTAATAGTAATACCGTATATACTCGCCTATAAGTCGGTCCGCCTATAAGTCGGTTGTATTTTTTAAGGTGATTTTGTAGGAATTTGTCATTGACCCGCTTATAAGTCGGTACAAATTTTTGTCAGAATAGGTTGACAATTTCAAGTCAATGCTCTAGTGCTTTTACCTATATTTCAAAAAATATTTTGAGAAATTAATAATTACGAGGTGCTCAATATCCAAGCCATATCTGTTTGGGGTTTAAACGCATCCCTTGATCTATTATGGGCAATGATCACTTGTTTACCTAAGCAATTATGGTCTCCTAAGGACCAGTACCTGACACCGTGTTTACTTAGTGGCATGCGCCTCGCGAAAACTGTTATTGTGGGATTCCGGTATAATTCATTGTATCAACAATCGAACAATATTCAATATTTTAAGAAATATATTTCAGCCGGTATACATATGAATATTTCAATATTAAATCGGGTTCGTATAATTCGATTTTACCGATACACGATAGATTAGTTGAATTGAAAGTATTAGTTACCGGTATTGTAAATAATTTTAAACTAGATAAAAATATGTAAATACTTGTACTTTATACGTGATTTTAAGATAAACAATACGTCTAGATATTTGTGAACAATAATCATTTGTGTGGTAGTCCATGATAATCATCGGAGTTGTGTAAAAAAAAACACTACATTGCGCCACCCAGAAAAATACCAATCTTCTTAGGACGCGCCTATAAGTCGGACATAGAGTTTTGGACCAAAAGTTGACTCCCAAAAAACCGACTTATAGGCGAGTATATACGGTACCCCATAAAATAATTCTCCCGGCAATCTTAAGTTGTTCACATCATGCCAATTTAACGAACGAATGATATCATTAATTCAATTGAAGAGAGCAATCATTCAATTATTGTGCATTAATTAAATTGGTGCGCATATTAATTGATTCTTATGCAAGATTATGTAACAATGTTATTGAAATCAGATATCTTGGATCCGCGCCGTAAACTCCGCGTAAGAGGTTGCGGCGCGGATCTAAGATTGATTGATTAAATATTGTTTAACGTCCCTCTCGAGAATATTTCACTCATATGGAGACGTCACCACTGCCGGTGAAGGGCTGCAAAATTTAGGCCTATGCTCGGCGCTTATGGCCGTTGAGCAGGGAGGGATCTTTATCGTGCCACACCTACTGTGACACGGGCCCTCGGTTTTTGTGACCTCATCCAAAGGACCTCCCCATTTAGTCACCTTCTACGACAAGCAAGGGGTACTAAGGACCTATTCTAACCCGGATCCCCACGGATCTAAGAAGTCTGATTTAGATTGGATTGGATTATGTAATATGCAATTTTAGTTTGTATTCATTTTTTTCATTTTCGCTCGATATAATGGGGTGTTTTATTTTGGGGTTTTGCCCCCCCCCCCCCCCCCGCAACGCGGGAAATACCGTTGTCCGTTCGTGCGTCCTTCCGTCCCACTTCACTTTGTGGATCCAACTCCTCCGAAACCTCTCAGCTGATTTTGTTCATATTTTGTAGGATTGTTAGTCACCATATGTAGTTGATCATATTGCACTGTCATTTTCATTCGACAAATTTTACAGGAGTTATGGGACTTTTGTGCGTCAACTTTTTTGCGGCGGTGGGGGACATCGCTACATGTAGCAATCTTGTTTTTACACGTAATTACTATGTAAGATTATGTAATATGCAAGTTTATTTTCTAGTCATTTAATAAATGACAGATAACACAATGGTATTCTTTCTTACGCTTTCATTTTTAATGTTCAACAAAAACAAACTGCGAATTACCAGAAATGTTCCCTTACATTGTGGATGTCAAATACATCACAGTCCATAGATTCCAAAAATCAGGAAGTACATCTTTTCTTTTTCTTTCTTTGAAATATTAATTTCATATTTTTATGATAATCATTATCTTTTCAAAGGAAAATTTTAAAATAGTACTAGCAATAATGTTTACGTACCTTTAAATTAATCATATATGTCTAGGTTTATTTGATTTGTATATGAATATATTTTATTTATTTTCAATTTCGATTTACAAACATGTCTACAAAGTTTCATTTCTGGAAACAGTCTTACAAATACTGTAACAAATATCGATGATAACTACATGTATTGGCTATTTTAAAGAAAATGGTGGTGAACAACATGCGCAAGATATGTATACTGTACAAAGTTGTAATTTCATAACTTTGTTTCTAGTACATATTTTCTGACGATAAGAAAAATGATCGAGTTGTCAAAAATTGAATAGATATTTACGAAACATAATACAATACACCCTTGAAATAATCAAATTTTTCTACGTGTATTCAAAGATTCCACTGGCATTTGTCTTACATTTGTATCGATAAAACAACATCATGAAAGACTCCATTCCCAGCAACTTTTGAAAGCCGATTTCTTAATATTTGAAATAGCACTCGTTCCCGCGCACATCAATTTTGAAATGATGACAAAACCAAACCATACAGCATTCGTGCATGCAAACAAGAATAGAATTTATCTTTGAAAATACACAAGGGCATGAAATGCGATGATTTATGCCAGCATATGTCGTGAAAAGTAAGCTGGTGTGAAGCGTTCCTGTTTATACCCTCATGTATTTTTTTTAAAATGAAATTCATTTTTAAAATTTACATTTAACTCTCATTTCTGTCGAAATATTCCCAGCCGTTAGAACAATCGTACTATATTTATCAACATTCATACGCACATTCTCCACATTCATGATGACATGACTCTCATTTCAATTGGTAAAGACATCAAAGGTAAAGACATTGGGAATGTAAATATCTTGTAATATCCTGTTGACAATATAAAACTTAGTTAGAAAATTAACTATAAATTGATGGACTCTACATTATCTGCTTGTTTGCTCTCCTGATGTCCTGAAAGGGAACTTTCAGTTTTATCTTCTTCCGTTTTACTATCTTCTTCATTTTCCAAGGAGTTTCCTTCTTGGTCGTTTTCCACTACGACCTCCAGAGTCGTCGACTGTACAGATGTAGCAGGTGTTCTATCATCTTTCTTGTCCTCGTCATGTAATAAAGTTTCATCGTTTTCCTCTAGATGCATTCGTTTTTCCTGAGCCACTGCAGCCTTTGCCACGGAAGCGAAACCAACTTTGCTTGTCCTTCCATTTCGTTCTCCGTTTTCAGCTTCCAGTTGAAGTTTTGTTTTTTCTCTTATTTCATTCCACCGACTCTTAATTTTGTCCTTTTGCTTCAAAGCTGTGGCTCGTCTTTTGATATCTTGAGCTTTACCTTCAGTTTCTGCTATCGTTCTTACAGCTTGTAGTGTCTTCGTATTAAACCGATTTCTGAACACTTTCTGAACATTCGAGATTTTCTCGTCGTTAATGCTAGCATTACTTTCCTCTTGTATCCCCCTAGTACTTGCGTTATCCCCTTCATCTAGAGCGTTGCTTAGCTTCTCTAAATTTTTTGCAAAATTCAAACGTAATTCTTGGGGTTGAGTACTGGTTTTTTCTCGTAATCGTCTTGTGTATTTTTTCCACATCTCTCTGGTTCTATTCCCAGAATGCGTGTAGGAGTCTTCGCTGTAAGAAGTTTCTTGGGAAGCTACAGATATATTGTCATCGTCCTTCTCCGTCTGCAGTGCTTTCACGATTTCCAACCCGTCTTCTACTCCGATAACTTGTGGCTTTTGTTCGTCGGAATTAAATCCATCAAATAGCTTTTTCTTCAAATCAAAATTTGTAGAAGCAGCGATATGGATAAATGTCGACATACGATGCATAAGCATACATATAAATTGTAAAAGCAGCATGATACCAAATATGGCAGTAAATGCAAATGATATCGGTTCGATATATCCTCTTCCGGGTCGTCCTTCTGATACAGTGCAGGGAAGTTTGATGGAAAGGGTTTGATGAGTACTAGAATTGACTTCTGTTAATACGTACACAATCGTCACAAAAAGGGCATTCATCAACAGAAATGCAAGACATACTTTGTTTCTGAGCTCTATAAGACCTTGATGCATCTGTGAAAAAGAAACCATTTTTGTAATTCATGTTGTTTCGGTAAACAAGTGTTGACCAACTGAAGATGACATAATGATACTAACCTGTTTTTGGTGCTCTTTGTCATGATTCAGCGGCTTTAGATACTTTTCTATAAATTCTTGCCAAAATTCTATTTCTTCGTTTTGTAGCAAATCAATGGCACCGTTTTTTAAATCCTCATCATTTATCCAAGACGCATGTTCGTCGTTTTCAGGTTTTATTTCGTCATGAAAAACGGGGTTACCTACAGGTACAAAGTATCTTAAAATAAAACAAATGGTCATATACTACGATGAAAAATACTTGTTTTTACAAACTTGTTCATCTCTGTGGAATCTTCGCATAGCTAAAAAAAAATATATATATCGCAATCTTAATCCTCCAAACATTTCTAAATGACTCCATACTTCTCTCCACTGCTCCGTCAATCAAAGCTTCCTGTTTCGTAAAATGAAGTATTTCTGCAGGCCTTTCTTCCTCTGGTTCCGGATTTTGTGAGTCTTGCTTGATCTGAGCTTCTATGTCATCAAGTCTGTCTAGTAGAATGTTGAATAACCTTTCATCCGATCTCCGGGTTGGGCAACATCTTTAAAAGTGTTAAAAACTTAAGTTAATTCAAACTTTGATCAATTTTATACCTAGGTTATGCAATACATGTATGTACAAGATATTTTAATTAAATACATCATGCACGAAAAGTTATTTTAGCATCTCAAGCACGTTAAATATCTTCTTTGGGCATCAACATCAACTTTCTCTAACTGCATAACTTTTTCTCTGTTGAACGATATTAGGGGGAATGAGACCAAGACGAGCATAGTTTAATATAGAATCTGTAGAAAACCACATTATTGTGATACTAGTGAAAATGTTTCGAGGAGGACGTTAAACAATATAAAACCAAGCCATTACAACATATTTTCTCAATTACTGTACCTTATGAAATTTCCACAGGAAAAAAGATAATCTGATTTTCTATCATTGGTACCAAACCCAAGAGATTCCAAAATTCTTTGAGATTTGTTTTTATCAGGCTCCTTGTTGACCGATTTTGCTGTTTGTTGTGGTTCTATTTCCTTTGTTTCCCGTGTTCCCCAAGACACCACGTGCAGGTTACCGAGCGAATAGATCATCAGCAACATGGACATCGATGGAATGGAGAGGAAGTAAAGGAAACCATGGAGGACACAAAAGAATTCCTGCAGATAAAAATCAGTTCTATTGTTGTTCTGGTGCAAGTCTGCAATTATTTAAAACGCATCTCTTTTTGCGTATTTACAACAAAATCACTGCCTGTGGTGTGCGAATCGTAATCATTGCTACAAACATGTTCATTATAATTGGCGTATGATTTAGAATATTTCACAAATTTCAAGTGCTTAAAATCCATATCAATTTTGATGTTGCATTAGAAATTAACTCGTATAGCGTAAACAAAAGTTGTTTTGAACATAAGTTAACGCAGCGCAAGTAATTTGTATTTATTAGTGTTTATTCCTACACTTACAGTTTTGTCTTTTTGCATTAAATCATAGGGAATGAATTTAATCCTTATAGTTTTGTATAAACCGTTTATGAAATATAACCTGCCCCAAGTTAGGTAATACTGTAGAACATAGGTAAAATAAAATTAGCTGTAGATTTGATCATGAGCCTCCCATGACCATGATTTCAACAAAACTCAAGCGACACCACATAGGAATGTTTGCATTTTAATAGGTCACATTACACCAGACACTTTGAAAAAGATTTTTCCCATAAGCTATTTCATGACCCCAAGGATCATCATTTGAAGAAAAATGTATTCTATATGGGGAAGTTTTCATGTTAAATATGACCTTTCTGGTTCAGTAATTCCTGAAAAATTGAATGTTTAAACACTCCAGTCTATTTTCACGTTTACCCAATTACCTCTCCTTTCAATTAAGTATGACCCTTTATTTTAAGAAACTTAAACACCCCCCACCCCCTATTGTGGTTCTGGAAAAGTCGAAGATATGAAAATTGATGACATTGACGACAGATGCCGAATAAAGCCCACATGGGCGTAGGACTAATCTAATATTGAACAGGACTTCAGCATGGAAATATCATTCGTCATATTACCTGAGGGTGAATAACGGCCGAGACAAAGAAAACTCCAACAACAAACACGAGAAACAAGGTAGTGACGGAACAGAACCCGGCTGTGACAGCCTCCACCATAAGTCCCACCAACACCACCATCATCAGCAAGGAGTAGAAAGTCGAGACAACAGCAGCATAGGCCAACTATCGAAAAAAAAAATCACTGGAGATAAAATTCCCACAAAGCACTGTAGATCAAATCCCCATAAAATTTCCGAAAAGGATTGGGGAGCAAATTCCTGTAAAGGCTAGGTTGTCTAGTTATTGAAAGTACGAGTTTTTCAGAACTGAAGATAATTACTTGAGTTTCTGATTTAGCAATAAAGCACAGTATAACCATTCCCATCACAGGCGCAAGATTGATGATCATCCCAGCAGACGGCGGAATAGCAGGAAACGCCATGCTTATAGCCCCGAGAATCATCAGGAAAATTGTCCCCGGGGTCAAAATGGAGCAGGCCATTAAAAACATCTGGTATAATATATACAGCATGGATATGTCCTCGTTGTTCCTTGTTACATTTCTCCAGTCCATCAAAAGATCCAGTATATTGGCCATTGTTGATGGAGACCATCTCCTTCTCTGATTATAGAATTCATAGAAACCTTCTGGGGCATACGTCAGCGCATCGCTAGCAGCTACATACTCCACTTTGTATCCTTGCTGTAGTAGTAGAGTACACAGCCATCGGTCTTCACCTGAAATTCCAATTTTCAGCTTAACGTACATAAAATACTCTTCGCCTGTAACTTGATTGGAGATGAGTGTGATGCATTCGAATCTCACCCGGTATCTAAATAACAATGAACTGTATCATATCTATATTCCCAATGCTTTTGCTTCTGATATCTTTAGAAGGTAGCCATTTCCTCATGAATGTGCTCTAGTTGTGAACAACGCGCATATGAATCTTGAGATATATTCTATTTTGTTTAATCATATGCTTTAAATATATTATTTAACGGATAAGGGGGGGGGGATTTGATAATCCGTACCTTGATCATACTGTACATAGTGATGTGGTTCCGTGGGACAGGTAGTGTATCGTGCCATCACGTTGTCGTCCATAAGGGCAGAGCCACGGAACAGACTAAAACATCCTGGACTACACAGCACGCATCCTAACACGTTCTCGGCTGCCTTTTGTAGCCAGTGACTTACAGCATACTCAAATTTCTGGTACCATACCATCGGACCTATTCAGGAACAACGAACACAAGTTGATAATCAAATAACTGCAACTTTCAAGACTTAACGATGACAACTGCTTTCATGCAATGTAACATGCAAACATTATGTAGCTACCTGCTCCTATCGGATGAATTCGTCCACAAGCAGCACCAACATTTGGGTTCTTCCGCATTCTATCCACCAGGAGCTGAACAGCCTTTGGCTGGAAATCAACATCACCGTCCAATGCCAAAAGGAAGGTATTCGCTGCAATTGTTCGTTTTTGCGTTCTCGATTTTTGGGGCATGTTCATCAATTTATAGGCCATGAAATAGTACATATACATCACCTGTCAAACAGTAAATACTTTAAACCTATTTGAAGGAAATGCTAAAATATTCTTTAGAAGACGATTTGAAGAGAGCTAAATATATCATCAAATAATCTGGTATACCTTTCGCAATTTCAAAAATCAACTACGTTTCTTGTGACAGCCATTACTACACAATATTTTTTAAATTGATAGAGTTTTACCAAGATGTCTTAAAACTTATTCCTTAAAACAAGGTGATATACATGTATTTAACAAATCACAGCTTCAGAATTTTCTGTCAAGTGTGCATGTCTACATTTCTCTATTTTCTTTTTACATGAGAGCTTCAAAAATATTTTCTTTTTCGCGTAGCAGTTGCAGCTGATGTCAAAAGGCATACGCTACAAACACTATTTCCGATAAAGTTGCCTTAGTGAGAGAACTTACTTGACTCCATCTCTTTCTATGACGTATCTTGGTTTTATCCTTTAGATGAGCGGTCAGGCTATTTCCTCCTGGAAGTTTCCATTGCAGACGCCCTCCATAGGGAGTGTTTGTTCGAACTGGTGGGGGGATGGACTTGTATCTTCCATATGCCGAGTATATAGATCTTTAAATATGAAGGAAATACGTTCTATGATGCTTCTCAATATTCTGATCAAAAATTGAAGATGATCAGAACTTCATTTGCTCTGATAAGAAGACATGTTTGACGATTTATAAGCCATAGAATCTAAGATTAATAGAATCCTTCATTAGTACGAATATGGGATAGGGAAATTTCACCGAGGGGGCAAGATTCGCAGTCTTGTTCCAGAGGTGGAATTTCCCTATTCCACACGAATAAAAAATGAAGGATCATTTTTCTCACAGTTTAGTGCATGAATACGCCGGCAAAACAACTTGTTTACACGTGGGAGTGAGACAGATAAGTGAATCTGCTCAGTAAGTTTATCATACGCAGTTTCATCACCCAATTTCGACTGATACACAAACTAAGTAAATGATAAGTATTCAAGAAGTAATTAAATACTTAGAATTCTTATTATATCACGTTATTTTGTTGCTCCTAGGTATCATATCCAGGACATTGCTTGGAAATATAACATTGTATTTAAGTTTCCACTTTAGTAAAACATTTCTTTTGACAGTATTTTACATTTCCTACATCAATCGGTTTTTATACATTTTATCGTCTTTCTCACTGACTGTGGTACCACTCTGTCCCACCTAAGGATTCAAAGTTCCACTAAATGCACCTCCTACACAGGAGAGCTCTTATCTCGAAACTGGCGTATTCAAGAGATTCGAGGAAATTCAAAATTATCAAAACCCTCATTTCAATTTCAGTGCATAAACTAATTAGACAGCCAGAAAGAGCATAGACGAAAATGGTTTACACTACAAATGTAAACCAAAATAAACCAAGGTTGTCAACCGGAAAGCTATATCAAAATGAAATTTAAAGAAAACAATACAAAATATTTTACTTCTCCGTGTAACGTAAATCATAGAAAATATATGACGTCACAACACAATGACGTCGTAGCAGTGTGAGACTAATAGAATCCTTCATTAGTACGACTTTTCAATTTTCATACTGATGACATGTATGGAGCGCCAAATTAACATAAACTCAAGTAATTAAAGATATCTTCAATTATTTGAAGATATCATCAATTCATTTGATGCGAGCAACAATTTAATTAAAGATCTCTTCAAATAATTGATGAATGATATCTTCAATTCTGAATTATTGCGCGCATGAATTGAATTGATGATAGCATTTAAAATTCTTCAGCTGAATTGATGTGCGCTTTAAGTTAATTAATTGTCTCTTTAAATGAATTAATGATATCAACAATTGAATTAATGCGCTACAATTCAATTGAAGAGAGCAATGATATAAAGCGCGCATTAAATCAATTGATGAGAGCAATAATTGAATTGATGCGCGCATTGATTCATTTGATGAGAGCAATAGTTGATTTATTTTACGAATTATTACGTTTAAGACGTAACTGCAAATGAATCTCGTATGTGGATCGACGCCATGAAAGGATGTTGCCATGTGTACACAAATGTAACTATGACGTCACAGTCGTACGTTACAATATGAAACGCGAGCTTTCAAATGCATCTAAGATATCATACATATCTAAGGTATTCTACCACTATCAATTTCCACTTATATGTTTATACCGAGCGAAGCTCGGACGGGCCGAAGGCCCGTCCGCGAAGCAAGGCTCTAAAGGTAACACGTATGTAAAAGAAAAAAGTCAAAATCAGCAAAAGAAAAAGAGATAATCTCTATATACGTTCACTGAAATTTTCGTGATCCATATGGGCGCCGCCATTTATTTTTTCATTACCCGCTTCAACAGTTATTCGTGTTTTATTTTGAATGCCAATAATAGAAGACTCTGACGTGCAATTCTAATTTAAACACTCAGTTTGTTCAAAGTGAATAGTATAATTATCATTGTAACAGGTTTTAGTACATAAATACATATAAAACCGTAATACGACTAAATAGATGAACGAGTTCATGAGTTTCTTTGAATAAGAATATACGATAAAATTACCGTTTCTTTTTTACCATTTTGAATTCATTGGTGAATTTTGTTTAGTTTTAACGGCCTTTTTCATTGCATACGGAATGTATTATTGTTGTTTATAATTGTTTGCTTTGAAAAAGAGAAAAAAGTCGAGGCTAAATGTGACGTCACGATGCACAGTTTACGTCGCCTTGCGTTTTATTTCCCGCGTTCAATGAATAGGCGGATCCCGTAAAACTATTGTCCCCATATAAACCCCTTTAATACTTAAATGTTACTGGGTGTTTAGCGTAAGGAAAATTTCATTCAAAATATATATTTTTAAATGAATCATAATCTACCGTACTTAAAGGAATTATGATTACTACTTGGGACACTCCAATGACCATTACATTCTTCGCTCGGTCCAACGGTCACACCGTATACATATTTTATTATATACCCATCAATGTACCGTTCTTTGATACTGTGGATTTCACAGCGTATGATCCGGTTTTCTGGATCACCACACTGTGGTTTTCGGATTCCGTATCAGTATCTTCTGAAATTGATGCCGTCACAATGCAACAACGCAACGTTATTTGTGGAAAATATTGACCGCGTCATAAAACAAAACTGCGTACACAAAATATAATTTCATGGTATGTCTGTGTTTTTGATAATTTGGATTACATTTATTATCTTATAAATGTGGATTTAAAATGCATAAAGGGGTATATAATAAATTCATCATTACTACAGTAATTCGCGTCTCGTGTGATCTGATGATCCGCGCCTGTCAACTCGACGTGATCCGACTCTTCGGATCAAGTTACTGTAGTAATAATATATATGTATTCGAGTGAATAAGACGCTAATAATACCAAAACTGAATCTGTGGTAAAAATCTAAACAATACATTATATAGGGATTCGGTTCTGGCCTTCTAACCTCATCCACAGGCGCGCTTCCGGCGAATAACTGCATCAATTTGATGCAATTCTTGCGCCGATCCACGTCCGAGTCTTCTTACCGGTTACGGAAAAGGACGAGCGCTTGATCCGATTGGTAGCAGACGTGAAGCAAACACCTTAATCACTATGCTATATCTCGACCGTAACAATTGGGCAAATATATGAGAAATAGCTGAATAAGAAAACAAAAGCTGTATGCAGCCGTCGTTCACACTAATTTCAAGATACGTTGTATTTTATGAAATATTGTATGTTTAATCATATACATATTAAAATCTTGTATTACACACATTAGAACAAAAGTGCTTACCATCTATCCTTATGTGTTTAGTAAACCAGAAGTGATGAAAGAATTAGATAGGTAACATGAGGTATGGGTTCAAGCTGACAAAGCTTGGGACAACATTCTCTTGGTTTGTAAGGCTCATTATCATAACTGTATTTCAAACGCACATCGATTTCATTCACCAGTAATCCACACATTATGCTCCCAATTCCAAAATTTTCCAAACACGAAATTGTTAAAAAAAATATTCATATCCCAGTCAATAGAATTTTTTTTTTTTTTTTTTTTTTTTTTTTTTTTGTAAGTAAGTAAGTAAGTAATTTTATTCATTATAATGGCATGTGTACATATATTCATACATCCAATTTCATCACAATATACAAATCAATAAACACCCGGCCCGTCGGGCCTATATACCACTTTAAACGTTGATATAATAATATATAATGCAAATAATTGCGCATAATAACATTTTCTATAATTATATATACATACATGTGTATACATGTATAATAAGTAGATAATGTATAAATAGCTCAGTTGTTGATTTTTCCAAATGTAATAGATTGTCTAAGAGAAAAGGAGGAGTACAAGTATTTTGCTAATTGTCTTGGGTAGTTTGTAATTAACATTCGAAGAACCTCTACATCTGACATTGACATTTGATTAAATCCCGTGTTTTCAAAAAAAGTTTGTTTGTTTTTTTGTTTTTTTTAATTACATACGTATATATACATAAACACACACATACACACACACACACACACACACACACACACACACACACACACACACACATATATATATATATATATATATATCCAATAATAAAAGTCAAGAAACACAAAACTCGAATAACATTTCACTGTTAGCGCTTTCGGCTTTAATGCCTCTTCAGACAGTTATAAAATTTTATATTACATTTTATAACTGTCTGAAGAGGCATTAAAGCCGAAAGCGCTAACAGTGAAATGTTATTCGAGTTTTGTGTTTCTTGACTTTTATTATTGGATGTATTTACTGTATCAAATACCGAATTCTTTATTTACAAACTATATATATATATATATATATATATATATATATATATATATATACACATATACACACGCATACATATATATACACACACATATTATATATTTAAATCATACACTATATTACTTTTAAGAAAATTAATATAAAAGACATATAGATATACATTCATATACATAAATTCGATATTTATAATACAAATATATATAAATATGGTAGAGATATTTTTCAATAAGCCATGCTGCCTGAGGGGAACAGCCTTAAACACACAATGTCCATATTTTCCCCTTCAGGCAGCTTCACTGAAGGACAGACTCCTTCAGATCGTCTGACTATTTTTTATTATTATCATCACAAAGTCATAGAAATATCATAAAACCATTTATAATTGAAGTTGAAATTCAATGTTTTATAAGTCTCATATTGGTACATTAAGTTTGTTTTTACAAAATAGGAAATGTCATTAATATTTTCTTCTTTATTTTCATATCTTAACTTCATCTTTATTTTATATATGTAATAAGCTGTATATGATAATAAATGATTTATTGAAGTGGTAGTTTTATTTTCTTCATGAAAAAATCCTAATGCAACATGTTACCATTTTAAATTAAATTTCAAATGATTTTCTAATTTCTTCCATATTAATTGTACGTTACTACACTCAAAGATTAAATGTTTTGTGTCTTCGAGTGTTTGGCAATACGGGCATTGATTGGATACATTTTTATTCCATTTGTGAACAGATTTATTATTATTAAGTAGATTTTGTAGGAGTTTGTAATTAAATTCTGCTAATTGCTTGTCTTTGATTTTAGTGATTTTTGACTGATAAATATCTGTTTTGTTTTCTTCAAAATTGAAATTGAAGCTTTTTGCCCAAAATCTCTCACAGTAGGGTTTAATAAAGATTTTATTGATAAATATATCATATATTGTTTTGCTATTTATCAAGTTTAGGTGTATTCTTCTCTTGTTTTCTAATAAAATGTTACTTTGTTTTCTTATATTTATATAGACTCCTTTTGAAGTATCGTGATATTTTTGGACAGGTTTAATAACCTTTTTCAGTGTGTTATATTCGCAAATCCAGTTAGACTTGTTGACAAGAATATTAGAAAAATAATTGATATCATGAAAATTTCCGTTTTCATCAAACAGGTCTTTAATGTATAAAATTCCACTTTTTATCCAATCTGTGTAAAAAAAGAAGTTTACCATTAAATCGAGTCAAATTGTTTAACCATATAGTTTGCGATAATACTTCAACGTCAGTCATCTCTTTTATTTTATGTGATTTATGTTTGCATTCATTCAATGTACTGAGTACTTCGCAGTAAAATATTGGTAATGATTTGAAAATTTGCTTTATTTAATCAGTACTGGTTGTATTTGTCATTATGAGATATTCGGGTGTAACGAATCTTTTAAGAATACACGAATTAAAGAAAGATTTTAAAGATGATTGTTTTTCATTGAAAATTCTTGTTACCCAAGCAGCCTTGAGTGCTTTTAATTTACAATCAATATCAACAATACCTATTCCTCCTTCATCTTGTTTTCCAATTAAAGTATATCTTTTTATCCTTTCTCTTTTGCCCCATAAGAAATTGAAGATTGTTTTCTTTATTTTTTTTATGGATTCTTTTCTTGGATATTGCAATATAGTTGCACTATAGTATAATTGTGTTAATGCTAAAGTATTTATTACGGTACATTTTCCATATGAGGTTAATTTTCTTGTATTCCACATTGTACGTCTTTTTTCTAGTTTATTAATTTTTTCCGTCCAGTTTTTATTGTAACATTGATTAGCATCATGACCTATATATATCCCTAAGCATTTAACAGGTGCATTGGTGATATTGATATCATATAATTTATCATATCTGTTTTTCAAAGGACCTAATAGTATTCCTTCAGATTTATTTTTATTGAGTTGCATTCCTGATACCTGACCAAAGTGTTCAATTATTTTAATGACTTTTTCTATAGATCTGATATCCTGTAAAAAAAAAAAAAAAAGTGATGTGTCGTCTGCATGCTGAAGTATTTTTATTTCATTAGTCATAAGGTCATTACTAAAGCCTTTAACTTCAGGTGAATTGTGAATTTTTTTCGACATTATTTCTACGATAAATAAAAAAAGCAATGCTGAGATTGGACATCCTTGTCGAATGCCTTTGGTCATTTTACAGGTCCTAGACATCCATCCATTATTTTTTATGCGATATACAGGATTTGTATATAAAATTTTTATCCATTTTATGAATTGCTCTCCAAAATTAAATTTATTAAGGGTGTTGAACATGAAGTTCCATTCTACAGAATCGAAAGCTTTTTGAAAATCAAGAAGTAAAATTGCTCCTTCTTTTTGTTTTGTTTCACAGTATTCAAATATATCAAGTAAAACTCTTGCATTTTCACCGATATATCTACCTTTAATGTATGCGGATTGGTCTTTACTTATTAGTTTATCTATAACTTTTTGTAATCTTATAGCGAAAATTTGTGCTAAAATTTTATAATCACAATTTGTAAGACTAATTGGTCTATAATTTCGAAGATCATTTTTCTCTCCCTTTTTATGTATCAGAGAAATAATTGAGAATTTTTGAGAAAAAGTCATTTCCTCTTTTTCAAATGTTGTAATTAGTGATTTATAAAAGTAATTTTTAATGTCATTCCAAAATATTTTATAGAATTCGATAGGTATTCCATCAGACCCGGGGGATTTGTTGTTTTTCATCTGTTTTATAGCTTGTGCACATTCCGAAACCGTTGGAAGATTATCACATATATCTTTTTCTTGATTGGTTAGTTGAGGACATTCACAATCCTCTAAATATTTTTTTATATTTTCATCTGGGACATGATTTGTTGAATACAAGTTTTCATAAAAATTGCAAAGTGAATTCATTATATCTTCAGTTTTATTTATCATTTTATTATCTTCTTTAATTTCGTGTATTGTATTGGCAGATTGTTTTTTCTTTCTAGTCTTAAAAAGTAGGATGTGTTCCTTTCTCCATTTTCTATCCAATTTGCTTTTGATCTAATAAATGCACCTTTAGTTGTTTTCGAATAGATTTCATCTAATTCGACTTCAAGAGATTTTTTTCTATTCATATCTATTAAATGATGCGGTGACAGTTCAATTTTTTCTATTTCCTTTTCTAACACTGTAATTCTTTGTTTTCTATTTAGGCTTTTTTGTTTTGAAAAATTTACCGAAAATTCTTTGATAATAGATTTCACCTTTTCCCATCTTGTTTGACTATCAATTATATTTTCTAAATCTTCTTGTTTATCTTTTAACAGTTGTTTTAACTCGGTAGTGTAGTTTACATCTGTTAATAGCGAGGTATTTAATTTCCAAAAACCTTTACCCCTGTTTTCTTTATTCATTGAAAGGTTTAATCTAATTGATAAATGATCCGAGCTTCTATTACCTTGCGTATTTGGAGGTTTTCTAAGAAAGACATTTGACATATCTAACTCAAAATTTTCAGACATGAATATAAAGTCTATTCTACTTTTAGGTATTCCATTTCCGTCACACCACGTGAATCCTTCTCTTTCTTTATGTTTCATTTTCCATGTATCGACTAAGTTTAAATATGATAGCAGATCTTCTAAATGTTTTGAGCTTTTATCTTTATATGTTGATTGTGATTGATGTCTATCCTGTTTATTAAGAATCGTATTAAAATCTCCTGCAAGTATAGTATTGTTTTCATTCATTGCTAGCTTAAAAATCCACGTTTTTAATTTTTTGAAAAATTCTATTCTACTTTTATCATCATTGGGTGCATAAACATTTACGAGTGTGATAATTAGATCATTGACTTTAATATTAATCAAAAGTTTACGACCATCAACAGATCTGTGTATATTTATGATGTCAAAATTAAGCTTTTTATGAAAAACAATGGATACTCCTCTGCTATGAGCAGAGTCAGTATTAGAGTGTATGGATGTACCAAACCATCTTGAGTCATACTTAAAATTATTTTTTTCGCAAAAATGTGTTTCTTGTAGAAAAATCACATCAATATTTTTATCATTAAACCATTGATATAATGTATTTCTTTTCTCATAACCATTTAAACCCCTTACATTCAGGGTAATACACTTCAAATGTTCCATAGCGAAAATAGCAAACAAAAATCGTGTCAGGTATAAACAAACATGAGAGACTGTTATAATAATTATTTGACTGAAGCCGGGCGAGGTAACCCAGATTTGGATTTGTTTTTCGATTTTTTCTTAACTTCTGTGGCTACCCGTCCAAGTATCTGTCCTAGTACATTTTTTCCAGGCCAGGTTGAGGTTTTTGTGTGCATGGATTGATCATAGTTGATAGAATTAATAAATATGAATTACCTATACTGGATTCCAAAACTACATAAAACCCATTACAAACAGAAATACATTGCACGATCCAGCAAATATTTTATCAAATCCCTATCTGTACTCTTCACAAAAACATTCGCCGTTGTGAGGGAGACACTTCAGACGTACGTATCGTATCACAACATATAGTATTCTTTATAAGATAATGAGATTAACGGCAAAATAACAACTCAACTTTATGACAGCGGGATGATTTCAGCTTCTCCAGCGTCAACTTCACATATCTATGTAGCAATATTCCATTATCACCTGCATATGGTGTTTATATCTCTCAACTGATTCGATACGCAAGAGCTAGTTGTGCGTGTGATCAGTTTTTAAATAGAGGCAGGCTACTGACAAACAAGTTTATGGTGAAGGGGTTTCAACAGTCTCGTTTAAAATCAGCATTTCGCAAATCCTATGCTCGTTATAACAATCTAGTTTGCCAATACAACCTATCATTGGGCCAAATGCTATCTGACTTGTTTTATACCGATTGTTAGGCCGTTCTTGGCGCGCTGATTTTGACTACGGATAACTCCGTTTACCTGATCACGATATAGTGCTCACGGTGGGTGTGACCGATTGACAGTAGATTCTTTCTCCTCTTGATCCCACCTCTAGTATATCCAGGGGTCCGTGTTTGCCCAACTCTCTATTTTATATTGCTTATAGGAGTTATGAGATTGATCACTGTTCATTATCTTCGCCTTTCATCGATCAATGGGTGGTTATTCCCCTTTTTAAAGTAGTATTAATTAATAAGAATGTGTGATGAAATAAACCCATGTATAGAAGGACAAAGGCCCCACCTTCCAATTTAAAATTTTGAAGCTTATGCAAAGATATCATTTTATTTTTTATACCTGATCAAGAATTTTAAACCATTGTGATGTAAATTTATCCTTCGGCTGCAACCTCTGCCCTTCGCAAAACGATTCTACTTGCACATTTTAGGCAATATTGATTTTAAAGATCAACCTCAGTGTGTTTTTTTTTTTTAACTCAGACCGAATATCAAACCGAGCCTTTTCTCCGAATTTATTGAGTATGATATTTATGTATGTATATATATATATATGAGCTGATCAGCTCTTTGGACGAATAAGGCATGTCCTAATTCGCTCCACTTTTAACATTGATTGGCAAGCCTAAAGACCAAAAACATGTAGTCTGCGTTGTAAATACGTTTGTAGATTAGTGTAGTTGTAGTGCTAGATATATTTATATGTAGTTTTTGCTATTATGCTCTGTTGATATTGACCACATTATGTAATTGTTTTCGTTTGTCCTGAAGAAGGGACGGGTCGTCCCGAAAATTTGACAATCTCGTTGTTCGAGTCGTTGGTCATTTTAGTGGTTTGTATATATATATATATATATATATATATATATATATATATATATATATATAAAGCACAAACAAACAATTATAACACCCAACCTTACGTTTACCCCTAGGATCTAAACGATACATGTGAAAATCAATTAATTAATATATAAAGCACTAAATAATCACAACTAGGTACTGAAAATTTTCGCCCCAGCCCGGGATCGAACCAGCGACGTACCTAGTTGTGATTATTTAGTGCTTTATATATATATATATATATATATATATATATATATATGTATGTATGTATGTGTGTATGTGTGTGTGTGTGTGTGTGTGTGTGTGTGTATAGATTCCTACCACCAAAGGATTGAAGCTGTTATAACGTGCCATGAGTGATATGGGGCAAGACTCTTTGATAGAGTAACTACGATGATTGCACTAGTTATGGAACAAATTTTACGCACCTTGCTGCAATGTCTATGGATTCGAGGAGTTGTTTGACGTAGGTGTTGACGTTGTATCTCCCTTTGCTGTCCATCCTCGATTCAAATGCGTCATCAAAGAAAATATGCGCTGAAAGTATAAACTGGAAATTTTAGAGTCCTTAAAAATTATGCACAAACCCAACCAATTACGTGTTACTCAGCTAGCTTGTGAATCGATGGTCTTGTAGGTAAATAATGTATAAGCTCTAACTGAATAGAAATTGTCTCTCGCATAGACGAAGAATTCCCTCATTTCCCTGATCAGCTGAACTATACATCTCCTGATTACCAGTATAAAGAACTAGCATCCGTTTGCTTCACGGTATGCAGTGTAGGTATGGAAAAGGGTGTCAAGGAACTTTATGCAGTGAATTTCGAAATTCACACCCTTATGTTAATTTTATGTGCAGTCCATCATTTGAGAACTTTCTTACCTTGAAATTCATAGTAATCTGGGTCCTTTATTCCTAACCCACTTTGTAGGTGTTGCCTCGTACACTGATCAATGTCTTGTCTGTAATTAAAATTTATATTTAAACATTCTATTGATACCTCTTTCGTTTAAAATCCATTATAACACCATTTTGATGTTTTCTAAGGAGGTACCTAAATATGGACTTGAGTATCTGTACCATTTCCTTCTCCGATTCATGCCACATTGTAGCACACATGTAAATCATTGGTGTATCATTCTCTCTGTATGTAGACCACTGATCCTTTTCTTGTGAAGTATCATTACTAGTGTCAGGAATTGGGACTTTCTCGTTTTCTTTCTTCTTTTCAAATATAAGTTTCCCCATTACTTTTGCCATATTTATGTACTTTATATTATTTTTTGAACGAAAGTTTACCGATATTCAAAATCTTTGAACTATCTGCGGTATCCATCCTCATCAAAATCACAATGTTAATCTACTCAGAGATATTTAGAATGGCTTAGTTGTTTGTGAATGAAAATAAAGTACATTGTTGCAATTAACATGAAATGATACGTACAAGTTTAGATTGTTTTATTTCTTTATCCATCCTTCTTCGATTTAGAAACAAAGACTGGTCTAAAAATGCACCGCTATACAAAGCACGAACGAATAAGCTGAAAATGATAATAACGACAATAAGAACAAAGATAATGATAAACAACCAAAAATAAAAGACTGTAATGTTGTAACTTACCGATCTGTTGTGATCAATCGTTCCTCGTTTGGTGACCAGATATGGTTAGAAATCAGTAGGAAGGAGAGAAACCCCAGAAACCCGGCTAACAGTGCGGGCCAGTAATTCTCCGCATAGTCAAACAGGAGAGAGGGATCGGCATTTTCATTGAACCAGTGGGGTAGAGGGAAAATAACGCAATTTTCAGTTCCAACGTTCAGACGTTTCGAGTTGGAGTATATTCCAAAAAATATACCAAGAACAGCCGGTGTGGAAATAATGATTGGCAATGCAAAACAGAGCTTCTGTGCCATAATCTTACTTGCTATTTTTACACATTTATAACAAATAATGTTGGATAAAACATTTACCATCGAAATGATAAATGGTAAATATGATACGCAATCTTTTCCATACTGTCCATCGACGGTAAAGTTTGTAGAATCTGTGAGATTAAATTCGGCTTTGCCCACGGAATGAAAGAAAAATGTTTTGATACAGGCGGTTCCATTTTCACATCCAGCACCAATCAGAAGACTTGGCATTATTACGATTGTCAGTATAATCTTCCATAAATTAGAAATGATTCCAATTCTCACCCTCTCCTTTTTCATATTTTTCTTTAGGTTGGACAACGAAAACATCGAAGAAGATTCTGACTGTGATACAAAATTTTCCCACCATGAAAATGAAACCAAAATCGACGACAGAATTGCCAATGCCATCAGCAGGACAGAATTTGATGTTTTCGAACAAAAGACATAATAGCTCCACAAACCTATAGAACCTATCTGACAAAGAACGGCGAATGTACTCACAATACGAGCACCATAAAAGTGATTGGAAGAACTTGCATTGTCTTTTCGCTCTCCAGATGGGAAAATGACCTTAAGAATTCCTGGAACCAAAGATATACTGAAACAAACAACACACGCGGTCAGAGGATCGAAACTCGGTAACACCACCAGAGTAAAAATACACAATCCAATGGAATGCAGCGATTCTAGACAAACTACCTGCAAAAAATATTAATATCATAAAATTGAAAATAGAAAAATTTCAGAAATTAAATATGTCAAGTCACCTTACAATGAAATGAACGTATACCGCTAAGAGAGTACGCCACTGCATAGGCCAGGTTTTTCTAAAAAGCAGAACCCAGGTGTACTTGAATACTGTGAACAGGTATGGTGCCGATATTGCGATTAGAACTCCCCAGATCCACCTAACATCAGTGTATATCCAGGATCTGCCTGTGTAGGACAGAGTTCCTCCTAAAGTTTTCAGTCTATTCTTAGTAGACGGAGGGAAGATATTGGCTGTCATTGTAAGAAATGTCAATTTTGAAATCATAGACGTCACACAGACGATGATGAATAGAAGAATACAGAACGTCGTCCTGGTGATGAGGAAGCAGGCGTTCCAACACGCCAAACCTGAACCGGAAACATTGTCCTCAGAACTCACTTGAAACACATCCCATTTGGCTGTTGATCTACAAAAGATGAAAAATGTTGCTTTTGGACAATAATTGTGAGTACACTTTGCTTAAAAACCAATAACTGTTATGTTACATGTATTTAACGACAATATCCTCAAATCATGATTTCAGCAGTCATAAATCATCATAACATTTATCCATACACTTTTTAGATATACATACATATACATTGTATACATTTAGTCATAGCTAAACTCGATAATCGAACAAGAATGAGTGCAGGTATATATAGTAGATGAGAACGTAGCAAGATTTAAATGCAATGAATTCAATCTTATTCATCACATATAGTGTATTAATTTCAACTGCACGCATTCATGAGGAAAAGCCTATTATTACAATTATACCGATATCAAAGGCAAAGACTTTGGAACTAAATACATTGATGTGTATAATATTCATTCACAGCTGCTTCATGTTTCATACCAATTGAGATCGTTTTTACATACTAATTTTGACTACCGATTACTCCGTTTACCCAATCGAGATATAGGGCTCAGGGCAGGTGTAACCGGTCAACAGTTGATGGCTACCGCACCTAGGCACCTGATCCCACCTCTGGTATGTCCAGATTTTCCCTACTCTAAATTTTGTATTCTTTATAGGAATTATGAGATTGATCACTGTTCGTTATCTTCACATTCTCACGATTATGAGCGTAAATTATGTGTATAGCCATAAGTATAAATTTGAATAGCTAACCTGACTGGAACATGAGGGTTCTCTGATGAGTAATATCTTGGTACGTTCGTACTCTGATATGGGACTTTTTGACTTGTCTCGTCCCTATCGTCATTCCCGTCAGAGGAATCGCTATCTCTGGAGTTAGAACACGAACCTATGGAATCGCATGTATCATCTTCAAATGCCGGGTTTCTATGTCCGCCAATATCCATTTCAGAACCCAACGAATTTAGAGATCTCGATATTCTGTTCCCTGCAGGTCGAAACACTTGTCCACCAGGATATGTGGGTAGTTCCATCTAACAAGATGAATCAAGATGTCAGATATTTATATTTTGTTATCCCCATATAGCCTGCAAAAACGTTCTGATGTCGTTAGTTACATGTATACGCTATTGCTTTGTCGTCCAATATTTTTAGGATATCTAAACTGTTTAGTTATCCACATTTAACAATATTGACATTATGTTAAAATAAATAATGATCACTCATACAAATTACATGAAGTGGAATACATAATACTACAGCTAAAACACTGTAAACCACGTATGTATGTTACAAATTATTTCTATGAAATTAGTGTCATCATGGGAAATACAAATATACTAACCCTGTTGAAACGTTTGTAAGGTCCGGTGTAACAAGGTTTAAGCAAGTCAAATTGGTTGATAAAACTGACAGCGGGAAGTACAGGTGATGTGGATGTGTTTTAAAATGATTAGGAAGAAATCACACGTGGACTTTGTCACTGATTATACTGTAGCTACCTAAATTCTTACTGTACACATTTTCAGTGGTAAATCCCCCACTTACCACTATCAATACTCGTGCTGTGATTGCATTCTTTCTCATATCTTATAGTAATCTACTGTAATCTATGTAAAAGTTATCTATTTAACTCCAATATCATCTAATAAAACAGAGGGGAAAATGTGTGTGGTAATTATTTGAGTGAGCGAAATGAACAATTTTTTTTAAAAATCGTTTAAGAAATAGAAAAAAAGACAATTTGAGGAAAAAATATATATTCATCCCATTTACAATCAAATTCATTGTTTCCAATAGATGCCGATGATGTAATCATTCAATGGTGTTATCCATTTTCAGTGATATAGTCCAATCTCATAAGTTGATACTATCATTAAGTAATCATATGTATTTCAAAAATGAATTTTAATGTTATGGATGCTGTTTTAATGTTTCATTTCTCTCTTCGTGTCTTATTAGGTGATGTCTGTGTGATACACTATAAATATTATTATGTAATGTCTGTATGATACACTATAAATGTTATTATGTTATGTCTGTGTGATACACTATCAATGTTATTATGTAATGTCTGTGTGATACACTATAAATGTTATTATGTGATGTCTGTGTGATACACTATAAATGTTATTATGTGATGTCTGTATGATACACTATAAATGTTATTATGTTATGTCTGTGTGATACACTATAAATGTTATTATGTTATGTCTGTGTGATACATTATAAATGTTATTATGTGATGTCTGTGTGATACACTATAAATGTTATTATGTTATGTCTGTGTGATACACTATCAATGTTATTATGTGATGTCTGTGTGATACACTATAAATGTTATTATGTGATGTCTGTGTGATACACTATAAATGTTATTATGTGATGTCTGTGTGATACACTATAAATGTTATTATGTGATGTCTGTGTGATACACTATAAATGTTATTATGTTATGTCTGTGTGATACACTATAAAAGTTCAAAGATCACATCAATGTTGAACGTTAACAATTGAGACAGCCTTGACCCTGTGAGGTGCATAGGTCAAGGATTGTTTACTATTTAATGAAGATTGACGCTTATACGTCAATGACATGAGTGGTAAGTTACAGCCCTACCAGTTCAAAATATTAATGTCACTTAGAAAGAAGCAAATTCTAGCAAAAAATTCCTTTCAAAGGAAATGTTTGCACGGGTGATCTTAACTTGATATCTATTTGGTAGACGCAGAATATGCAGAAAAATCTCTTGCGTATCGAATCAGCTGAGTGATATAAACACCATATGCAGCTGATAATGGAATATTGCTACATAAATGTTGGAAGTTGACGATGGAGAAGCTGAAATCATCCCGTTTGTCATAAAGTTGAGTCGTTAATTTGCTGTTAATATCTACTTTCAATAAAATACCTAAGTATGAAACAGAAGTGGACGACTCTTTGGAGTCTTTTATTTCGAGTTCACAGGGATATATCGAATCGACATATCAATGAAAATTATTATTGCTAATAGATAAAACGTCGTCGATATATCTAAATGTGGAATTGAGGGCCACAGCAAGATATTTTTTCTTCTCACGTAGACGTTTTTGAATAAATTCTGCTTCATAGGAATATTAAAAACTTGTCAGCTAAGAAGTAGAATTCGTGCCCATGGGAATTCAAACAGACTGTTGGAAGACCTGATCATTAAAGACCACGAAGATATTGTCAATGAGGAACGCTAGCATATTTTTTTTTATTTTAACGTCAGAGTAATTGTGCGTGGAATCAGAGTGGTGTCAAACAAAGAAATGTTTTGGATGACTGATGACTAGATATGAATATTTCCGTTTTCCATTTTTGTTGAAGAAGCAACTGTTTATGTTGTCAAAAAGTCTAGTCTTTAAATTATAACTGTTTGTCATCTTCCCTTTTCATCGTGATGAACGGTGGTGTAAAGTGTTGAAAAGTCATATGTATTGGTGTTGTTGATTTGAGAAAAGTCTTGCGATTTCAAGTTTACTAAAAGTTCATTAGATTTTTTTATAATCCACATTTGATTTACACCACTTCTGGCATATGTAGTCGAACAGTAAATTTGAAGTTTCTCCTTCACAGTTGTTGATATTTACGTGAGGAGCAAAGATAGGGGCTTGGTACAGCACTTACTGGATCCAGCAATGTATCTTTCTTTGTAAGGGTTTTGATGTAGTTTAGGAATCCAGTATGGGTACGGTAACTCATATTCAATCGACCCATTGACTGGGATATTAAATGTGGCTAAAACTGAAGCATGGTTTTGAAGAATTTCATCTTTTGAAAGGGCAGTTGGAGTATAAGTACGATTACCAAAAGTGAAATTAATGTCAAATTCGTTTGAATACAGTTGTAATAATGAGCCTTACAAACAAAGACAATGTTGTTATAAGAATTGTCAGTTGGAACCAAAACATATCCCTCATGTAACCTATCTAATTCTTTTACCACTTCTGGTTTATTAAACACAGAAGCATAGGTGATCAAGATTTAAGGCTCATGGCGGGTGTGACCGGTCTACAGGGATGCTTACACCTCCTAGGCACCTGATACCACCTCTGGTGTGTCCAGGGGTCCGTGTTTGCCCAACTATCTATATTGTATTGCTTATAGGATTTATGAGATTGATGACTGTTCGTTATCTTCACCTTTTATGATGCATACATTTGAATTAATAGGTCATATGTGGGATTTTAATATTCCCCTTATACTTTTAATCCATTCTGACAATGTATCAAGTTCTTCATATTTAGCCCATCGTCAGGGATAATCTTCGACAGAATTCATAATAGAGATGAAGTTCTGTCGTCAATTGAAAGATCGAGGTTTTCTGTATTTAGGACCCTTTAGAATAAGTGATTTGAGGTCCTCATTTTCCACTATATCAACATCACTAGTAATGACATATCCAGCTGGACTATAGTTGAAAGAAGATGAAGAACAAGAACACGTAGGTGGATTAAGTATAAGATGGTGTATATCTAGGCACTGTAAAGTTTGTTTATAATTAAAAAATTTGGATGCAGTTGTAGAAGTATATTTGTAGGAAATAAAGGGTGTAGACTTGAAATAAGTTGGAATACACGACTAATTCTTTTATGACAAAGAATGTTGCATATGTTGACGGCATCTATTCCTTTGTTTGTAAATTCGAGCGTAAGGAACTGGCAGCATGATTTGGAAGGAATATCATCCACGACTCGCGGTGGTTTAAATAACCGGCGATTGGCAAGAAATAAGCAATACGGGTTGGGTAAACAAGGACCCCTGGATGTACCAGAAGTGTGACCAGCTGCCTAGGAGGAGTAAGCATCCCTTGTCGACCGGTCACAATCGCTATGAGCCCTATATATTGAACAGGTAAATAGAGGAAGCTGTAGTCAAATTCAGTGTGTAAAGAACGATCTAACAATTGGTGTGAAACACGTCAGACAGTATTTGACCCATTGACAGGTTGTATAGGTAAATTAGATCGTTACAACGACCATAGGATTTGCAAAATGCTCACTTTAAACTAGAATTTTGAAAGCCCTGTAGCATCAACTTCTTTGCCTCGAATTAAAAAGTAATCATTCGCAGAACAAGCTCTTGCATATCAATATCTCTTCATACGACCGTGACCCACTCTCATTTTCATTTTCCCTGGCCTCTTCGAATTGTCCAGGATACCGAACCAAAAAGATTCGTTTATGATAATAACTCATTTGTTTGTCGTTCTAGACTCGACTTTATCATCCGATTGAAAATCGGAATAAAAATATTTTCCGACTGGTATCCGCTATAGCGAATTGGTTCGAAGGACGTTCCACAATATCCGATCTGAGACCACGAAAAACGGCGGTGATGGTATCGGTCAACATTTCAAAACATTTAGCCAAATTGTCAAATCCTGTTGATACATGTAGTTCCTGTTTGCAACAGTCTCATCGTCGTTTACACCGCAAGACGTATGCGAATCAGAAGTTGTATAAATATTCGTCACCATAGTTGGGATGTCTAATTGTTTTGTAGAAGTCGAAGGTGAACGCATTCGTGCGAACAATTGTAGTCAACGGAAATTGTACTTGTAACGACGTTACTAATCTAGTCTTAAGACATATCTCATGACCACATTGAGACACATCTTAGGATGTAAACCGAAGTAATCTCAGACGAGTCGTATATTAGGACGTCTTAAATTCACGTTGATTCTTTTCGAATAAATCGAGGCAGGCTACTGACAGACAAGTTGATGGTGCAGGGGTTTCAACAGTCTCGTTTAAAGGGTGTATTTCGCAAATTCTATGGTTGGTATAACGATCTAGTTTGCCAATACCACATATCATTGGGTTAAATGCTATCTGACGTGCTTCATACCGATTGTTAGGCCGTTCTTGGCACACTGATTTTGATTACGGTTAATTCCGTTTACCTGATCAAGATATAGGGCCCACGGCGGTTGTGACCGGTCGACAGTGGATGCTTACTCCTCCTAGGCACCTGATACCACCTCTGGTGTGTCCTGGAGTCCGTGTTTGCCTAACTTTTTATTTTGTATTGCTTATAGGAGTTATGAGAATGATCACTGTTCGTTATATT
The DNA here is from genome assembly GCF_947568905.1 of Ostrea edulis. Classification (NCBI taxonomy): domain Eukaryota; kingdom Metazoa; phylum Mollusca; class Bivalvia; order Ostreida; family Ostreidae; genus Ostrea; species Ostrea edulis. The sequence goes on along the minus strand of NC_079165.1, from coordinate 99,809,115 downwards.
CGCCTGTCATAAATACATTTCCCCCAAAATTATATGTCTTTAACCATAGAAAATCCACAGCTATATTAAATCAAACACATTATTATGAATATGCATTAGACCACACATGGTTACATTAAGATGTAATGTTTACATGTCGTGGTAGAGTCCACCGGGAGGTCATAAGTTCCTGCAATGGTCGCGTCAAACTAAGACGTTAAAATAGGTAGTGAATGCTCCTTTGCTAAACGCTTGACATTTAGAAGTGAAAGTCACGGGTCTTTCGGATATGACCTTAAAAACGGAGGTCCCGTGTCGCGACAGGCATTGGCACGACAAAGAACCCTCACTACTACGACCCTGAGCGCTAAGCATAGGTCTAAATTTGTTGACGTCTAAATATGAGTGAAAAATTCTCGAAGTGACGTAAAAAGAAAGAAAATAATTTACAGTAATGACCCTGATTCCATCCGTCGATGATATTGCTTTTTTTTATTCCACTCATCACTAGTCTGTTAAATAGTTGAACTCTGTGCGAGAAATGACATCTACTAGATTTATCGAAGGCAAAGCAGCAAACTCTCTTAAAAGAAGTTTAGAAAAATAAGACTGTTTTTTTTTTTTATCCAAACTGTCCTCTGTAACAATTTTTATAAAATGCGCGTCTGGTAGTCCATTTGCTCGAAATGTGGAGGAAATTAGAAGAAGTGGACTACCTACATGTCAGAAACTACCGTGAAGAAGAAAGTATCAAAACAGGGGAGATATATGAGATAAACTGGGAAGGTCAACCATCTGGTGATCTGACCCCTTTAGAAGAGGCGGTCGTCTGCTTATAGAAAGGCTCAGATGAACTACCATGTAGAGTATCCAACAAAAGCTCCTAGTCCGTTTTATGAAGAGACAGTATTTGTCGAAATGCGCATCCGGTGCATCAAAATTGGTACCGTATAAGTTTTACATTATGACCCCTGTGTCGAGGCCTCTGCTGGTTGACTGTTAGTCCCCGAGGGTTTCTACAGGGTTAACACCCGCCCGTTCATAACGACAAGATGGTGAAAACCTTCTGAAGATCCAGGAACAACTAACTGAAATTGAGAGGGGAAACTCTAAATTTAAAAAAAAAAATAGTGGAAATACTGAAATAGAAGCTTCTTATAAAACGACAGAAACATCAAGTGTATATGAACATCATGGGAGTCACATTCACAACTGAATAAGTTATTACATTAGTTAAATCATGTTGTCTTTCTATCATTTTCAGAATTTAACAAGCCAGAGTAGAAACAAATTGACATATTATAATTAAATGGTTTATTTATAAAGGTGTAATCGTAACGAAAAATTCTTCATGATAAATGGAATAAAACAAAGGTTACACTGCATCAATACCATTTCCATTTATTAGTCTGTTTCTCGTCACACCATCATTTACGAGACTAATGTGACGTCAAATTTGTCCTCTGTCACGTGCACGGCACCCCACGGACAATACACATGTTATGTAAGACACTAACAGCCACAGTAATACGTCAGTTTCGAGATAAGAGCTCTTCTTTGTAGGAGGTGCATTTAGTGGAACTTTGAATGCCTAAGTGGGACAGAGTGGACCTACAGTCGGTGAAGAAGACGATAAACTATATTTAAAGCAGCTTCTCTAAATGTTGAAAATACAAAATATTATCGATAGATATATTTTACTAAAGTGGAAACATAAAAACAATGTCATATTTGCAAGTAATATCCTGGATATGATACATATGAGCAACGGAATAACGTGATATAATAAGAATTCCGTGTATCTAATTACTCCCCGAATACATATCATTTACTTAATTTGTGTATCGGTCGAACTTGGGTGAAAAAACTGCGTATGAGAAACTTATTAAGCACATTCACTTACGCAGTGATGATTTATTTGTTCCACTCCCGCATGTAAACAAATTGTTTCGCGCCTTATTATGTACGAGCGTTTTCCTAAGGAAAATAACTTGAAACTCGAAACCGGCCTATTTTACACGTTTTTGATGCTGATTAAAAGAGTTTCTCCGCTAGTATCAAGACAACTAAATCACACCAAAACTGTGCTTTCCGTGTTTCTTATTTCATTATGAGATCTGTTGTATCTCTCCTCTGCTGGGGATGTGGGGTTAATCACTGATGTCCGCAACAAGGAACCCAACCTTCGAAAACTGCCCTGGTCTCAAACATGATTTTAAAAAAAATAGTTTTCAGAAATAAACGAAGCATGCTTGCTGCATGACTACTTTGACACAATGTAAATAAATGTAAGTAGGTTATCACAAACCCCTTGAACATCAATTGAACGATGGTTTTTCCCTATCTACATACAAGTGTTCATCACTAGATTGCGATTTTATTCTGATATGGGTACCATCTACTGCAAAAATTACATTTGGAAAACCCGCAATGCCATGGAATATTTGCTTTATGAAAATACCTAATTGCTTTTACTAGGATATTTTAATGTTATCGAGGGAAAGTCTCACTAAACACTAGGATATTTTAATGTTATCGAGGGAAAGTCTCACTAAACACTAGGATATTTTAATGTTATCGAGGGAAAGTCTCACTAAACAATAGGATATTTTAATGTTATCGAGGGAAAGTCTCACTAAACACTAGGATATTTTAATGTTATCGAGGGAAAGTCTCACTAAACACTAGGATATTTTAATGTTATCGAGGGAAAGTCTCACTAAACACTAGGATATTTTAATGTTATCGAGGGAAAGTCTCACTAAACACTAAACCACATCTTTGATGACCCTAGGAACGCTTGTGAACATCATCCGCCATTGGAAGCTTAATTCCCGTTACCATCATTTGAAGGGAGACGAGCAATGAGCGTGACCTTAATGTGGGTCGCTTGATGTCACCATCAGATCGTCTACACAGGTCAATCATAACGTATCGGGACAGACTGTATTAACATGTTATATCACTGTCGTCTAGATAGTGAATAGGGTTATCTATATCTCTGAATATGCGTTCATGACGAAGATACTCATCTTTTCTCCTTATGAAGCAGTGATAAACAACCGCCATATTTGGTCCTAAAGTTGAATAAAACAACTTTTAGGATTTCCTGAAACATTCTACTTTACCATTTTCCCGTTTCCTTAAAGTATGTTCAGCGTGAGCCCTCCGTTCACCAACCGCTCGAGTTCACCGTTCACAAAGCGTTCATCGTTCGCTCACCATGCGCTTACTGTTTGTTCAGAGTTCAGTCTTTTTTCTTTTGATTAGTCATTTCAAAGTGAATGGATAGGTCTTTATTTCATATTTCCATCAGTAATTTTTCACAAATGTGACCATGGATGTAGTGTGTAACTACATGTATGCTGACAGGAATCACTATTTTAGCCAACGAGGATATTTCGAGTAAATATGCAATCATTGAATGCAATTTGTTTTATTTTTTCATGAAAACGATATTAGCAAATATTGGTAAATACATATGTACAGACCTGTTTCGTTTGTGAATATAAGATGGGTAAATGAAAGATGCATAACACTTTGTAAACCATTGTTGTGTACTATTTCCTTGCACTAAATTGACATCTGTGACGTAGATTGTTTAGAGAATTGATGTTTATTTCTTTGACACATGTGACCTAGATTGTTCTAGACCTCATGTTATTTTTAGTAGAAAGATGACGTTCGTAATGGTTGCATCATTGTTTTTCAAGACTGTACTAGAAAATTCATTCCTCTTGTAAATACACTGAAATTCTTATGATAAAAGAACCTCTGGTTACACAATTTTTATGCATTTTGGATTTCCATACTGGGAACTACGATTTTGGAATTACTATTCTTGTGTGTGTATCTTCTGTTCGGATTTATTGTTCAACTATCGTAAGTTAGTATTTTGCTATTGTTACAATTTTCTTTCATTCATTAATTGTAATATATATTATCAATTATTTAATAGCCTTTTGTTAGTAATTGCTGCTGCGCTATATTAAGGGTTTGTTCTGAACCATAACAACATTTAATTTAACGGTAAAGTTCTAGAGTTGTGTCATGTAAACGGAAAGTGTTTAGGTTTCGATTTTTTGTGAATTTAGATTGAAATTTTCTACATTAAAGTTTCGGACAGTCAAAACAGTATTTTCTACCGAAAAGCGTAAAATGAAACATCAACATGTAATGAGCAACCAATCAAATCTCAGTTTACTTGATCATTTGTTGAAACTGAGTACATTCACACACACCAAGACAAATATGATATGAGAAGGAAAAATTTCTTGCTGTGGCCTTCGATACGACATTTAGATATATCAACGACGTTTTATCTATTAACAATAATAATTTTCATTCATATGTCGACTCGATATATCCCAGTGAACTCAAAATAAAAGATACCACAAAGTCGACCACTTCTGCTTCATACTTAGATATTTTATTGAAAGTAGATATTAACGGCAAACTAACAACTCAACTTTATGATAAACGGTATGATTTCAGCTTCTCCGTCGTCAACACCCATATTTATGTAGCAATATTCCATTATCACCTGTACATGGTGTTTATATATCTCAAATGATTCGATACGCAAGAGCTTGTTCTGCGTGTGGTCATTTTTTAAATCGAGGCAGGCTACTGACAAACATGTTGATTGTGCAGGGGTTTCAACAACTCTACAACTTATCACTGGATCCAATGTTGTCTGACGTGTTTCAAACCGATTGTTAGGCCGTTCTTGGCACATTGATTTTGACTACGGATAACTCCGTTTACCTGATCAAGATATAGGGCTCACGGCGGTTGTGACCGGTCGACAGTGGATGCTTACTTCTCCTAGGCACCTGATCCCACCTCTGGTATATCTCGGTGTCCGTGTTTTCTCTTTAATTCCTCATTAACCAACGCAGTTTTTAAAGAATTATTTATTTTTAGTGAATGGTACATATCAGATCTTGCATTATAAAGAATAATGTGGATGCTTTGAAGTTACACAGTATAGTATAAATATTATATTATAACATTTAGCTGTGTAAACCTTTGATAAACCAAATCGTTTTTTCATTTCGTCACAATCACATAAGACGTTGAAACGCAGTATTCGACAAAGTAAAATGTTATTTCTCGAGAGCTATCTGTGAAACAAGAATTCATTAGTCTTATTGCCTGTGAAAAACATAGCACAAGCAAAAAAGTAAGTAAAACTATGTGAATTTCACAAATAAAGTGCCAATGACTACATCTGTTAAATAGATCATGAAGTTCAGTATACATACAGTAAGTAACATATATAAAAATCAATACAATCAAAGTGATATAATAGTTAATCAGATCAAATCAAATTCATCAAAGTGATATAATAGTTAAATCAAATTCAGTACATTGAATTAAAATTCAACTTTTCACATTATGATTTAATTTCATTGTATTTCAATGAATAAAAAATACAAAAATTGCAAATTAAGTAGTATTACAAATATTCGGGAGAAAAAAAAAACAAACAATTAAACTACGTCTTATATCTATATTTTGTATACTTAGTACATGTATAAAAATAAATACAACTGGGTAAATAAACATATCATATTATACAACGTTATCTTCTTGGCTTTTATCACAGTTATCATTGCTTTCTTTTAACTTTAGAATCCGCTTAAAACAACACATCAGCTGTTGCATAATCTCCCTCCATCTCAGGAATTTCTGATGGTTGAACAGCGTATGAATGCTCATCAGGCCACTCGGATACATGGTCAACAGATATCCGGGCCTTTCTCTCATTTATTTGTTTCGGTGGTTCTTCGGTTTCTTCTTCTATTTCTTCCATTGAATTCTCTGTTTCTTTTTTCTGTTGGAGAGAAAGTTTCTTCTTTCTTTCAAGAGCTGCAGCAGTTTTCATTATATCAGCAAATCCCACCTTACTCATCCTGTTTCCTGTATTATTCTCTTGTGCATTCATGCGCTCATTCAGTCGGATTCTATTTGCTGCAGCAACCCATGCAGACTGTATCTTCTTTTTCTTAAGTAGTGAAGCCCTTTTTTGTATTTCTTCTTTTTGCCTCTTATTTTGAGCAAGGGACACAATTGTCATAAGAGATTTTCTCTGAAATTTGTTTTTGAAAGCTCTCTGCATTGCGGCTACTCTGTCCTCTTGTGCATCGTCTGGTGTTTGTTCTGATATACCTCGGGTACTAGACTCATCATCCTCTTTCATTGCTTTTTGTAACTTCGCAAAATTCTTCGCAAAATTACGAGAAAGTGTTTTCCCACCAACTACCATTCTTTGCCTTTGGCCAAATTTCTTCCATAGTTCTTTGCCCCTCGCAGGAGTTTGAAGCTCTAAATCATCACTTGCTGTCGTCTCTTGAGAAATGACGGACATCGTATCGGAGTTGTCCTGTGCCTGCATTTCTTTCACTAGTTGTAAACCTTCTTCAACGCCGATATCTTTGGGTCCCGTTTCAGTTCCTCGAACTGTATTGATTAATCGCCGTTTTAAGCGGATTTCTGTGGAAGCAGCTATGTGTATGAAGGTAGAAAATCGGTGGAAAAGCATGCAAATGAATTGCAACAAGAGCATAATTCCAAATATAGCAGTGAAAGCGAATGATATTGGTTCAATATAACCCTGTCCAGGTCGTCCACCCGCTACCGTACATGGTAATGGAATAGATAGACTCTGACTAGTGCTGGCGTTGACCTCTGTGAGGACGTACACAATGGTTACAAACAAGGCGTTCATCAGCAGAAAGGCAAGACACACTTTGTTTCTCAGCTCAATCAAATCCTTTTGTACCTGATGTAATGAATAGATATTCCATCAATTAGATATTGTCAATGTCAAATCCCAATGATTAATGAGAACTAACATTCTATCAAAAGGGTTTACGTATTCATATGAATCCACATATATTTTTATATTCATTAACTATGAAGTGTTTTGACTCACTTGTTTTTCATGCTCCTTGTCTCCTTCAATTGGTTTAAGATATTGTGGAATAAATTGCTTCCAGAACACAATCTCATCTTCAGAGAGAAAATCAACAGCGCCCTCTTTCAAAGATGCATCATATATCCAATGTGGATTTTTCAATTCGTCAGGTGGTTTTTGCTTTTCTTCCATAAAAGCTGGATTTACTGGGAAAATATATTGGAAGTATTACCACAACATGTGGTTGGAAATCACCTACTATTCAGGTACAAAGACTAGACCAGGAAAAATTCAAAATTGATTTTTAACTTGTTACATGTATGTCAAAGCAATGCACCAAATATCGAATGAATATCTGTAAGCACAACAACAAAATCCAGAAACTGATAATTCACGCTATTTTTCTAAATCCAAGGGCAATAACTTAGTGAGATATCAATGAATGAAATTCGAACTTGATCTGTAACTTGTTTCGGCAAAGTAATGTACCAAATATCAAATGAATATCTGGAAGCACAAAAAAGTCCGGAAAGCTGAATTAATGTTATTTTTCTAAGTCCAAGGGCAAAGTTACTTAGAAAATAAACGGACAGAGTCGAAATTCGAACTTGAACTGCAACTTCTTATGGTAAAGCAATGCACCAAATATGAAATAGATATCTGCAAGAACAGGGGGGGGGGGGGGGGGAGTGCGGAAAACTGGACTGATGGACGGACTGCGTGCAAATCTAAAGTCCTCTTCGACTTCATCGGTAGGGGATTAATAATATACCATTAAGACTAGTTCACGATGCATATATTTTATACATAAATACTCTATAATCTTACTTCTTTCTACGGCTCCTTCAAATATCCCGTTCTGTTTGGAAAAAGGTTGATTTTCCTCTTCCATTTTTACATTAATTGTTGAATCAGCGTCAAATTGACTGGGATTCCGACTATGGGTAACCTCTGTCATGTGTGACTCGATATCATCCAACCTCTCCAGTATCGCCCGAAATCTCATATCCTCTGTTTGGGTAGATGAGTTCGGACAGCACACACATCTAATACAAAAAATGACAACTATTGTTTTATCGTTATGACCATACGGACTTTTGTAATCGATCATATGCGATATTATTCTCTTATTATCAACCATGAAGACTTTTTCCAAGGTTTTCTCTATAACCCAACCCCTCCAATTTTAACAAAAACATTAAAATCATTTATAAAACGCAATCACTCTGTACCGAAGTATCGATAGTGAAAACTTTATATAAACAGACAACTCCAATTGATTGTGTAATCAAAGTATCTTAAACAGACTATTTCATACATGCTCTTCATGCGATTGCCATACAGTAATATCTTCTAACTTAATCTAAAGACATTACACATTATAATAATACTAGTGTACTGTTCCTGCATGTACTTTAATTTAATAATGGTCAGGAATTCACACATATTGCACATTCGCCTTAGACTCCTACACTATGTGTCAAAACACTGTACCAGCACGGTACAAGTAATGTACAACACATTTAATTTTCATTAATAACAAACGCAGTGCTTTCTAAATCAATATCTAATACTATAAACTTCAATGAATTGAATCCCGTGGAGATCCGAGAATAGGTCCTCAGTACCCCTTGCTTGTCGTAGAAGGCGACTAAATGGAGAGGTCCTTCGGATGAGACCGCAAAAACCGAGGTCCCATTTCACAGCAGATGTGGCACGATAAAGATCCCTCCCTGCTCTAAGGCCATAAACGCCGAGCATTGGCCTAAATTTTGCAGCCCTTCACCGGCAGTGGTGACGTTTCCATATGAGTGAAATATTCTCGAGAGGGACGTTAAACAATATTCAATCAATCAATAAATTGGTCCTCTTAATTATTTAAAAATATTTTGAAATGTGTTGTAATAGATTCCCACCATTAAATCCAAACACACCGTATGATACCGGTAAGTGTAGAACATACAGAATGTTTTTGTTTATAATCTATGATTAATGATAATTCATTAGTAGAAACTGGAATGAATTAAGTTTTTATGATGATAGTTTGAAACACGAGTATATACCGTAGAAGATTTCCACAAGAAAATGTATAATCTGATGTTCCAACAGCACTTCCTACTCCCAGTTTGTTTAGCCAGGTCTGCACTTTATTTTCCTGAGAGGGTTGTGTCCCTTGCTGATGAGATGGAGGAGCGGCTACTTTTGTTTCTCTTGTCCCCCATGATACCACGTGCAAGTTTCCAAGAGAGTAGATCATCAAAAGCATGGACATGGAAGGAATGGATAGGAAATAAAGGAAGCCGTGAAACACGCAGAAAAATTCCTGGAAATATTCAACAGTCGTTTTCAAGTCATAGTTTTATTAAAACGGAAACTTGGATAGTAGCAATTTCCATCACCAATCCTCATTCCTAATGTGCACGAAGCACATCTTAGGACGGTAAAAGATACTACTGCACTTCCTTTATTTTTCCAGAATGAATTCAATATCATGGAATTGTTTTTAATTTCACAATTTCCTATTTACACGATATTTTGGATTCCTTTATTTGACAACAAAATTGTGTTTTTATGGGATATTACAATTACAAGTTTCTTTCTTCATAACAAAAATTGTATTGTAAACTTGCCTGTGGATGAAGAAGTGCGGAAAATACAAACACACCGCTCACAAATAGAAGGAACAATGTTGTTACAGAACATAGCCCTGCGCCTGCCGCCTCAACCAGTAGTCCCACAATTACAACCATCATCAGCAGAGAATAGATAGTGGAAACAATAGCTGCATAAGCCAGCTGAAATGACGAGTTATAAGATTGATCACTGTTTGTTATATTTACCTTTCATGCATCAGTAATATCCTTTGAAATTTCATTGACTAATAAGCAACCGTTTTCTTAAACATAAAACTATGTCAACGGTTTCATGGAGTTCATGAGAAATTTATCTGTACGTTGTGTGCATGAGAGATTTACCTGTACGTTGACTTCATGAGAAATTTACCTGTACGTTGTGTGCATGAGAGATTTACCTGTACGTGGAGTTCATGAGAGATTTACTTGTACGTTGAGTTTATGAGAAATTTACTTGTACGTTGTGTGCATGAGAGATTTACCTGTACGTTGAGTTTATGAGAAATTTACCTGTACGTTGAGTTTATGAGAGATTTACCTGTACGTTTGTTTTCGCAACAAAACAAAGAAGTACCATCCCTATAACTGGAATAATATTAACTGTGAAAGCAACGGACGGCATGATCGGAAAAGCCATGGAAATAGCTCCAAGTATCATCAAAAATATTGTTCCGGGAGTCAAAAGGGAGCAAACCATGAGAAACGTCTGATACAGGATGTAGAGCTTAGAAATATCTTCATTCTTTCGTGTGACGTTCTTCCAGTCCATTAGAAGATCCATTATATTGGCCATTGTTGACGGAGACCATCTCCTTCTCTGATTATAGAATTCATAGAAACTTTCTGGGGCATACGTTAGCGCATCGCTAGCTGCTACATACTCCACTTTATATCCTTGCTGTAGTAGAAGAGTACACAGCCATCGGTCTTCACCTAAAAAGGTTTCAATGTCAATGATACTTCTAAAATGAATATTTAGAGATTTCTCGGTAAACAAAAACACCACCTCAGTTTTAGTACTATTTTATGCTCTTTTCTGTGTATTTCTTGTTTTTTTGTTTTAGTTCTTTTTTTTATTGTTTTGCATGTAAAGCACTTTAGGGCAATTGTCTTAATTAGATAAAGCGCTACATTAATTTACAAATAATGATAAAAAATACTCTAGTTCTTGATAGATTTACCTTGGTCATACTGCACGTAGTGGTGTGGCTCAGTTGGAGGTGTGGTATACCTTCTCATAACGTTATCATCCATCAAAGATGATCCCCTAAACATGCTGAAGCACCCAGGACTGCATAGTACACACCCCATTATGTTCTCAGCGGCTTTCTGCAGCCAATGGCTTATAGCATATTCAAACTGTTGATACCATACCATTGGTCCTTTAAAACACAACATACATGTACTTCAAGAGTATAGCTGCACATCAAATAAACAGGCATCTATAAACTGCTGGTATTTTGAAATACTGCCATACCAGACCCTATTGGATGAATTCGTCCACAGGCTGCCCCGACTTTAGTATTCTTCTTCATTCGATCTACAAGTAACTGTACTGCTTTTGGCTGAAAATCTACGTCACCATCAAGTGCCAACAAATACGTGTTTTCTGCAATGATTCTGCGTTGGGTCTTTGACTTCTGGGGGATGTTCATCAATTTGTGGGCCAAGAAGTAGTACATGTACATGACCTATAGAAAACATGATGGTGTATCATGAAACTGAAAATACTCAGCTGTCGGACGTTTAAATCAAAATGGAAAATACGCCACCTGACTCCAGCGCTTCCTGTGTCGTATCTTAGCTTTGTCTTTGAGATGTGCTATGATTTTGTTTCCACCAGGAAGTTGCCACTCTAACCGGCCACCGTATGGCGTTGGGTATTTTACTGGTGGCGGAATGATCATCACCGTCTTGTGTACGGCACTGAGAATGAAAAATATTACCGCACATGTACATGGTCATCAATACCAAAGTGTAGTTTCTTTACATTAAAAGCTCATCACTGAAACAAAATATCTAAGAAAAATGTTCTGGAAATCAGACCTGGCAGCAATGTCGATACAGCTGACTAGGAGTTTTACGAAATCGTTGACATAGTAAATAAAATCTTCGTCACCATGCGCTTGGAATGCATCGTCAAAAAATATGTGAGCTGCAAGTAATCATATTTGGAATGTCGTTAATGCACTAAAAGCAGTAAATTCTAGAGAAAATGTCGTTCGTGTGTAAAAAGTAAAAAAGAGGAAATAATTTTCAATGAATATCAGCTCATTTACCTTCAAATTCATAGTAATCTGGGTCTTTAATTCCAAGAAACATTTGTAAATGACGTCTGGCGCATTGGTCTTCATCTTGCCTACACAATTTTGTAAATGAATATCATGATCTGTCTGTATATTTCCTTTCATTCAAATATTTTTAAAAAAATTAAGTAATCGATATTCAGTGATTTGCACCTTTCACACGGCTTACAAAGCAATTACAACATTCAATATTTGAAGAAATTGCACGATGTTACCTGAATATTGATTTTAGAATCTGAATCATCTCGATCTCTGACTCGTGCCACATAGTTGCGCACATATATATCATCGGTGTATCATCTTTTCTCAGAATTGACCAATCAATGTCTTGTTTCTGGTTTTCCTCGTCGTTTTCTGGAATTGGGACTCCCTTGTCAGATTTCTATGAATATACCAAACTTAATGAGGTCTTGTATCGTTAAAATCAGCTATCAAGTTAAGGGAGGACACTTGATAAATAAAATATTCCAGAAAATGGTAGCTATGCAAAATCTTACTTTATCTTCCTCAATGCTCTTAAACTCGTCATCAGTGCGCCTTCTATTGAGCAGCAGGGACTGATCTAACAGGACTCCATTGAAGAGAGGTTGTACAAATAATCTGCGAGTGAAAAAATATATTTTATCTAACATATCGGCTACTTAATAATAGAAGTTCAGAATATTTTTCATTTGATATTATTATTCATTGATGAAATAAGGCACCTGTCAGTTGCAATAAGCCTTTCCTTACTAGGAGACCATACGTGGTTTGTGACAAGGAGTATGGAGAAGTATCCTAAAGTGCCCGCGACGATGACCACCCAGTAGGTGTCTATAATCTCAAAAAGAATAGTGGGGTTCGCGTTTACATCAATCCATACTGGTATGGGTGTTAAACAAGATCCCAATGCGAAAGAAGTTGTTTGTGCGTAGAATCCAAGAAATATTCCTATTACAGCTGGTGTTGACAAAACAATAGGCAATGCAAAGCAAAGTTTCTGTGCCAAGATCTTACAGGCAGCTTTGCCAATTTTAAAACATATAATATTCGAGAGAATATTCGCAACTGAAATCATGAATGGATAATAGGAGATGCAGTCCTTTCCAAAGTATCGATTGTCAGTCATACTTGCATTCACAATGTTTCTCAGATCAGCTTTCTCCTTCGCTTGAAAGAATAAAACATTAATGCAGCTGCCCCCGTCTGCACAGGATATCCCAAATATTACGATTGGCATTACAATGAGAGTCATTACAATCTTCCACAAGTTCACAAGGCAACCGATCTTTACTCTGTGACGTCTCATGTTTAACTTTAATCGCATCAGAACTGATGTCTCCTCTCCGGGGTCGCTGGATTTGCTGCTTTTGGATTTGGCTTGCTTTACGTAGTTTTCCCACCATGTAACAGAAATCAGTATTGGAGACATTGCCATGAGCACCATCAGAGTAATTGCTTGAGAGTCCGTGGAATCAAATGAGTTATAGACGTAGTACGTCCACAAACCAATACTGCTTAGTTGGAATAACACCGCGACCGAGTTAATGATACGAGCACCACGCAATCGACCTTTCTCGTCTTCTTCCACTTTTTTTAATGTTCTTTCTGGATAAATTGTTTTCAGAACGGCTGGCACGAAGGACACGCTCCAACATAGAAGACTTGCAGATATTGGTTCAAAGTTTGGAAGAACCACAAACACAAATGTACAAAGTCCTATAGAGTGTAGCGTCTCAATAGAAAGGGCCTGTAAATAAAAAATATTCATATATAAGCGATCAAACATGTCCATCTAAAAACATTGGAATTCCACTCAGTGGCAGATCAAGAGGGAGGGGGGGGGGGGGTCCAGGGATCGGAACCCCCCTTTCGCCAGAAAATTTTGCTAAAAAGGATAAAAAATAACACATTTTGAGGAAGCCCCCCCCCCTCCTCTTTTGAAAACCAAAATTAATTGTAGAACCGCCTTTTTAAAAATTTCCTGGATCCGCCCCTGCTACTATACATATGAAAGGCGAAAATAACGAACAGTGATCAATCTCATAACTCCTATAAGAATATAATGTTCCAACTTACTGCCAACAACACGACACAATTCAATTTCCGTGTCTTCTTGAAAATTAGAATCCAAATGTATTTTAAAACAGTAAACACATATGGTGCTATTATGGCAAGAATTAGGCTCCAAATCCAGGTGACCTCCACACTTTGTAAATTTTTGTATTCTAGAGTCTGGTTTGGGTTTTTAAGTTCTCCATTGGATGGAAAGATGTTTGTTGTCATCAAAATAAATGTGAATTTCGATATCACAGACGTTATAAAAACGGTAATGCATATCACCACACACATCACCACTCTGTTGACAGTGAAGCATGCATTCCAACATGCTAATTCAGACCCAGAAATATTATCATCCGATGCCAGCCGAAAAACGTCCCATTTGTAGTTTTTCCTGAAAATATACATAATCTAACGTTCTATTTCATGCTCATTTAATCACCTAATTTATATGATTTCAATTAATGACGTCAATCCTTTTTTAAAGCTTTGCAATATCAAAATATAGAATTACCATTCCTATATTATTCCTGAAAATTGAGAACATATATAAACTCACGGTTTCGATGATTCTTCATCAATGTCCTGATTTGATTCTTTGGATTTGTAACTTGGTGGATCTTCATCAAATACTTCATCCTCCTCGTTGGAAACCTCGTGACTTGATGATGAGATCGATTCCTCGTCGTCTTCAAACGCAGGATTCGACATCCCGCCATTTGTGTTTTGCATTATGTTCATGGGAATTGGGGCGCCCTCCTCCTCCTCATCTGGGAGAGTCAAACCTCCAGGATTGAAAAATCTTCTGGAGGGATTAACCTGTAATGTTAAAAGAGGACAACTTGTTTTGTTTTAATTTGTTTTAAATCCCCCCCCCCCCAAAAAAAACGAAATTTGCTTTCAACAGCTTACAATTGACAATTCCTGTGTTCAAATGGATGACTGCAAGCTAGAGAAAACAGATTGTGGTTTTTTTTATCTCAGTTTGGGAAAATGAATGATAGGCAGTAGCCTAGTATACTGTGACAAGAGTTTAGCGTTGATAATATCTATATTTATGGTATAACATTACCCCATTGCTCTGTAAGTGGAAAGTGTTAAAAGATGGTTCCTTTTAGTAGATATACTTTTCTACTGTTTGCATAAGTCATTGTCTTGTAGGTATATTTGATCATAACGGAGAGGTAAATATCATGCGTCTACAAAGTTCGTCATTACATATGGCGACACTGACATCAAATTTAGACCTGTCCGTGCTTTATGACTTTAATTTTATTATCTTATCACTGCAGGGCTTTGAGCCGGGGTTGCAGTATCAACCTCTCAGCGGCCATAAAACCTTAATATTTACAAATACTTGAGGTCTTTTGTTAGGCCATCTTGTATCAGTAAGTGTCGGACATACATTTTTATATTCAACTTTCAACTCAATCTACGATGTGCCGTTTTACTTAAAAGATGCTGATAATTGTCCATTGATATCAAACATCCGAACTCATACTATTGAGAATTCAAATAAGCAGTATGAAAATTCTATGTTATTATTTTTTTATATCAATAGATGAAATGTGAATAAATTCATATTACAAATTTTAATTTACTGATTTCAAAATATATGTGGAATACATGTATTTGGAATTTTTGATATCAATATGAGCAATAAAGAGTGAAACGGCACCACATACTAATCTCATTATTATAACTTAGATAGCTGTTTATACAAATTCAGTAAACGGAACAAAGCATTAATGATATTTTCTAGTGATTTGATTTGAAATATTTGACAATGACTTCAGTAAATTCGATGACGAAAACTTTATCACCGGTAATTGTTCAAGTTTTCCTTTTCTTGAGCATATTCAAACAACTCAAAGATAGAAAATATAAGAACAAAAGACTGCCCTTGTGTTACATGTACATTGTATATTTCCATACAATAAGATAGAAATATTACCTTCTGCGAATACTTAAACATATCCCAGTCATATGTATGTAACACCCTATACGGGAGTACACTTTCCTTGTCTTTATAGAATGTGAACACTTTTAACATTTGATCTTGTACTACAATCAAAATTGACTACCGCCTCTGTACAGTAGAATGACATCTTTACAGCTTTCAAACAATCTCCTACCCTCTGTGTAAACTTTGTGCAAAATTTATTGCTTAGATGACAAAACATAGCACGAAATATTTTTTAATTATGGGGTAGTTATCAATTTTATACGGCATAGTTTCTCTCGGTGTTTGAATTGTGTTTAGAGTATTACATATGTATCACGTTTGTTTGATCCCTGTTACTGTACATATTTCATGTACCATTCCATGGTTTGAGTGAAATAAACTAAATTGTAAGATGACTATAAGTTATAATTTATAATGTCTATAAGTTGAAAATTTTCAGGAAATGAAAGTTCATGTGTATATAATGTATCACTAATGTGAACATGATTACAAGAGGACATGTAGAAAACACACACAGCATAGATATAGGAATGATTACTAGTTGTCCCATACACATGCTGAAAAGAAAATTGATATCTAAAAATTTATAAACGAAAAGAGGTTGCCCCCCCCCCCCCCCCCCACCACCACCACCACCACACCACTCCGCCCACAAAATAAAGCGAACTGGAAATAAATTGCGATTTCTTGTTAATATGGTGGATAAACATCAAACAAGAATACAAAATGCATAAATCGTACAAAGTACGGCAGAAGAACGATGTACTCAAGACTGAAATTTACCCAGTGCATGTATATTGCAATATATGACAAAATTAAAACACATTGGGTATATATTTTCAAGGCAAGCTGGCGCAAAGGCGCCTAATGTACAGGCGTTCGGTCTGCCTTTTAACTCTAAAAACTTAACTATATACTAACAAGTGTCATTAAACTGCAGTCAACTTTTCCTTTGACTGGTAAACGAACTATTGGCCTAAAATAATGATTTCCCGTGTTTTATTTTTTTTTATTTGTACAAGTTTAAAAATGAAACCAATATACAAGCTAGGCAGAAAAATTGCTCGGTATGATAAAATATAGTTATCGATGGAAATATTCTTAGCTGAATTCATTCAGATACTTTAACTAGAATTTCGGCGACAGCATTTGTCAAATGTTCGAGTTCGTGCCGTTTTCAGCGTTGAAATATGTTTAAATATTGAACATTTGTTAATCAAGTAATTCAATAAATGCGCTGCAGACATTTCTAATCACATTTTGAGAAATCGATACCGATTTAATGAAATATCAGACTTAAATCTATCATAGGCATATGGTTTTAACCATGGTATAAAAAACGTTCTTTGTCACATGAAAACGAAAAAAACCCAGAAAAAAAGTACCGAAGACTGACGGATGAATATAAGTACATCGAGTTTGATTTAAACTGAACTAGTATCTACAGAATACAGATATCATTTGGGAAGGCTTGTACACCAAGCACAGTAGGTTAATGTGGGTTAGCACAGTGGGTTACACAATGTGTGTGGACGAATGCCCTTATTTTCTGCAATAACTCCAAACATTCCAGTCATTCAAAGCCGTTGCCAAGTTTTTAACTTCATCATTTTCAGTGCCAACACTATCGCGAAATACCCAACTGTGAAAATGACAACGATTAGCTTCACTCCTTTTATTAAACGGAAAAGAGTAAAGTTTTACCCGGCAAAGCGTTTATTACTTGTTCTTTGTTATATTTCATTTTTGCCTGTTGACAACCACTTAATCCAGTGTCACATCAGCTATTCATGATGTTTTGTGATTATATAATATTTCAAGTTTAAACACTACATGCATGCACTTACTTTTGGCCCTTTTCGTGTTTATTGCTTTTGAAAAAATAAAGTACCCTGGATTCCCCCAGTCTCTCCACAGGGGAGGGCAATGTGCTCTATTGCTTTTTTTTTTTTTTTTACAATCAGCGCTATTCTTTTAAATAAAGTTTCCTCGTGAGATGGGATAATGCTTTGCCACGATAACCTATTGCCATTGTCAAGATAAGAACCATTGGGTATTGCCGACGAATCGATTTTTGTTTGATTATTTTAAATTGTCTTGCTAAACTTGGAATGGGGAAGTAGCAAATTCTCATTCCATTAATCAATTTTACATTTCGAGAAACACGTCTATTGGTATCTTAAATCCATATCCATAGATTGATTAAAAAGAACTACCAAAAAACGATAACCCTTAAAACGGCTCCCTGTTCTTCGCGTGTCAAATTCTTGATAGTGCACGATATTAATGACCTCGTCAAACCCACTTCCTAGTTACGTCATGAATATTCATTGTAGTGAAAAAAAACTACAAAAGATACCTAAAAACACCAAAATTTTATCAACTATAACATCATTCATATCTACACTGTAATTCCACAAGTGCAAGGTTTCCGTGGTATTTGAGCTTTATCTCTATATTTTGTGTCAATTCGAGATCATTACTTCCATAAGTTTGAAGTGAACTCGATTAAATACATATTATGAATATTATGAATAATCATGCCATAACCAGTCCTGCTTGGTATTCATTTTAAAAGAAATATCATATTTGTTTCAAAATGCATGAGGATATGAACAGCAACGCCCAGTTTTACGGCAATTCATTTTTTTTAAAAAAAATATTTACATTCTTCTTTCATTTCTGTGTGTCTCCACACATATGGAGACATTTGGTGTTGTTATTTGATTTTCAAAAGCATGCTATTTCAAAAGATTATCTGTCGACATACTTTTATTTTTCGCTATACCGTTTTGTTTTCACCGTCGGTTGGTAAGTTTGTATGTTGTTTTACCGTCCCAGTCGAGAATTTTCACTTATGTAAAGACGTCCTTTAAAAGCTTTAGGTAAAGTGGCACAAATTCTGGCTTTATATGCTCGGCGCTCAGGGCCATAGAAGTGAGGGTTTATTATTTTTCTTTATCGTGCCAACGTCTCCGCTACATCAAGGTCATATCCAAACTACTTGTCTCTTTCACTTCTACTGTCAGGCGCTTGGGGAGCGACCAGAAACTATCTATAAAAACGTCTTAGATTGAGACTCGATCCCGGAACTCCCGGTGCAAAGCGAGCGCTAAACACTACGCTACCGCAACTGCTATACACTGTAGGTAAAATCGTGTTAAAACTTGCATAGAAAACCATAACAGGCATTTTGTAATGTAGAAAGAGAATTCGTAAATTCAAAATGGATTGAAGCAGTTCACATGTTTTCTATTTTGAAATAAATGTAACATTTTACAGAATATTATAGAATATTTTTATTCAAACAATTTTGGCCCACAGAGGAGCATCAGGATACATAAAGTCCAAAACCACAGAAACAAAACATATGACAAAGGAAAACAAAGACTTTTCCACTGCATGATGAACATGGTTGCACGCGTGATACATATGACAAAGGAAAACACAATTACACTGCATGATGAACATGGTTACATGCGTGATACGAGTAGCATCACGAAATCCATATCGTGCGTATTTGCAAATGTTAAAAATCTAGGCATACGCTTGAATTTTTTTTTTAATTAAGTTCAATTTTCTAACTGGCAATGCTTGTATGTTCGATTTAAGTCACTTAAATTCGAACATTTTTCACTATATTGAGACATCACCAGCTGTAGTATCACTTTAGAATGTTCAGGGCTCAATTCTTTTAACGTGCCAACGCCTGCCGCGACACGGTCCCCTCCGTTTTTAAGACCCGAGATTCTCACATCTAAATGGTAAGTATTTGGAGTAATCACTACCTATGTTAACCTTTTAGGTTTTACGCGGTCATGGCACGAGCGGGGCTCGAACTCACTGTCTCTAGATCACAAAGCGAACGTTCTACCATTGAGCTACCGCGACCGGTTCATCGACAATGTAATTTGTATGTAAACATGTTCCAATTAAATATTTTCTGAAATAAAATGTTGAAATATTATTAAGTAACAGAAATGTTTTTTTCTCCAGATTAGTTAAGAAGTGTGTAACTACTCCTTACAAGAAAGTTAAACGTTCACTGCACATTCCGTGAATATTCCTGTGTTTGGTCATTTGTTTGCCGTTGGGACTGGGATAACTTGTTTATGATGATATGGTAATTTTAATTGTTCCACGGAAAGAACAGTATGAATGTAAGCCATTTATTCAAACAATTGTTGAATTTTTATGCTGATTGACGGGCTTGCTTTAACAACTCTAGGAATGGGTTTATTCATCAAGACCAATGGCCTCGGTGAATATCACTACCCTGTGGTAAAATTTCGGTGTCTGCCTTATCAATAATGATATTTGTTATTTTGTGTATCTTAAGTTAGATCGATCCTCTTGTGATGTCATAGGTTTTTGCAAAAATCTTTATTGAATTAAACTTTGCATATGATAGAAATATATCTTTCTGAGGATTTTTATTCACTGTATAAAATAAAAAATGGTAAACTATCAATAGTAAAAAAAAAAGTTTATGTTTTTCATAGGCAATCAATTATTTATTTTGAAGAAAAAAATGTCAATGGCAATAACTCCTATGCTGGTATTTCCTCTACAGTATATCTATTATACAATGATTTCCCTAATATCCGCAATCAATTTATACATAATTAGAAATTGATAGGTTTTTTAAAAATCTGTTGACATAAAAGATTGTCATTTTAACAATTTTTGTGTATTTTTATCAATCTGTTTAACGAAAATGTGTGATTTCCGATGTTGACAAATACGTACTTCTGTTTTTGTATGTCTGGCATCTTGTATCGAAATTAGGGTGGTATTTCATGATAGCATTCATGGACAAAAACATTCGTCTTTTACACAGATCAAAATCATTTTTCTACAACTCATGCATCATTCATCTTTATTTAAGAAATGTTTTTTAGTTCACGCACTGCGCGCATGGATATATTGCATAGGACTTTGGTGTTAGCCTCTTCACATCCTCGTTTTACAAAATGATAGGAAAATGTATTCACACGAGTTTTTTCTTTTAAAATCACACGCTAAGCACTATATGAACGAGTTCATTGCTGATTAGAGGGGGTTGAAGATTAAGACATACTCAATAACGCGCCTGGGTCTCTACAAATATTTAAACAATAAAAATGCTTTCTTTGTTGTTTCATCGGGTGATGAAGATAGCTACCATTGCAGAAAAAAATTCATAAGCAGGTTATGCAAAAAAAAAATCTGCAACGATTGCTACCTTCATCACCCGATGAATCAACAAAGAAAGACATTTACGGAACAGCTAACGCACCCTTTGACCTTGATGACGCTCCATATTTGGTAATGATTACACAGACAAGTGGTACTAAAAAACAGATCGAACTTCTTTGCAACAAACGTGCATTCATGAATGAATCTTAGATGAAAGCAATGTCAATTCAATAGAAACAAAAGAGAAAAGATTCAGTGAATGTAAATATTAAATAAATGAATACATAATTTCATGGAACCAATGTTAACTGCGAAAATTTAGTAAAAATAAATCAATATTGAATCGGGGGGAAAAATTACATATACAAAAACTAATTTTGTTCTTTTGAATGGTTCAAAAAGTTCAACTCCCAGGCTTTGATTTTGAATGTATGCGAGATGATATATATAATGTATGTACATATGATCTCAAAATCAAAGTACAGTATGTACTCCTTGGAGTTGAGCTTTTTCAAACTTCAGCTATCTTCTTCAGGCGTTGGCGCTTCATAGAAAGATTTGTCGATGGAAAGTGGTTCGAGGTATATCAATCTCATATACTTTCAAAATCTTAAAGGTATTTCTTATATTTACGTTTTAATAATTTCAATTATATTTTAATGATAACCCCGTATTGTACTCTTTAGGTCAAGTGTATTCATGCGCATTGATTAGCCTATTTCAAAAGTAGAAAATTCATGAGATATTATCTTTTAGTATCAAATAGGAACATTATCAAAGGGAAAACATACATTGTAGTGAATGGAGAGAGAGAGAGAGAGAGAGAGAGAGAGAGAGAGAGAGAGAGAGAGAGAGGGTTAATATATTGGAGTCTCAAATAATTTTAAGATTGTCATGGGCTTTGTTACCATGTCACAAACCAGCATTTGTTGAAATAAAATCGCTACTCACTATTTTTTTATTTTATTTTTTTTGGTAATCTCTGAAAACTGGATTTGATATATATGATTTAAAAAATTCAATTTTCTCACAATGAATAATGTCATCTTTGTACAATATTTACCCCAAGCTCTTCTCGGTAATTCCAGGGCCTTTCCTTATCTCTCAATAAATCAGAAATCCAATTTTCGTGCGATCGTGATATTTAAGTAAGATGTCTTTTCTCTTCGACTACTACCAAATTAAACTTCTCAAAATATGGGAATGATTCTGATTGGCCTTAATTTTTGAAGATATGTAGGTTTCGCCGCACGTGACAATTTGAATACTTTATTGTGGGTCGGTCTAATGGTTTGGAGAAGCTTGATTTACAACATTATGGAGACGAAGTCGAATTTTAATATTTGTTTTATTATGTCTATGAAATTCTTAACCAATATTTCAGTAGATAAACAACCTGGTACATGCACATATATCATATTAACGATGTACGTTTCACATGGTTTTAAATGGGTCTTGTATCATTTCGTCATCAAATGTATATTCTGAAATATGATGCATAAAAAATTAATGTCTACACCTACATGTTACAAATATTTTAAAGAGAATTTAGAGGAAAAAATTCCTTCTTTTTCTCCTTTTTACTTACCTGTGAAATTGAAAATGGATATATTTTCTTCGTAGCCATGCAATATAATTTTTCTTATCATGCCATGACTAAATACTATGATAACAATGCAAGTACATGTATAATTCATAACTTACGTCTGTATAGGGAAGACCAAAGCTCGCCATTTCCTTGTCTTATCACAGCCCTTATTGCGCACGCGCTATCTATAATCTGCAGTATTTTTTGCGTTTATCGATTTCAAAGTCCCAATAGTTTTGTGCACGTGGTTCGATATCTGCGTTGCCTGATCACCAATCACAAAATATGTTGTCTCACTGCGAAACGCTATAATGTCGACCTCTCCACCCCAAGCAGACAATCTTATCAAACTACTGGATTCAATACATTATCATCTGCTCAAATGCTACCGTCATTACGTAAAAACATATAAAATTTATAATTGTACTTATAGTATACTGCAAATAACGAAGATCTTAGTTGTTTGCACCCATTTTGAAGCATGAGGACGTTGTATTTATGGTCTTCGTGGCGATAAGAATGAAGAACAGGTGTAGTGTTCACTAAGTATTGTATTTAGCCGACTTTTTTGAGAAACAAACTATCAAGTGTTGTTAAGAATATGATGAATTTTCATTTGCGCAAAAGTTTTGTTGTATGAGTTTTTTCTCTTAATTTACAGCATAGGATCGAATACTAAATTTAGAACTTGTAAATTTTTATTCAAAGTTTTGGTTTTACACTCACCCAGTGGATTTTAAAATTACAATATGACATGACTCATTTTCTCGGTTTTCTAAGATCACCAATAAATTGAAACACACTGATTCATTTCATTTAATCAACCAGGAAGTATTTTCAAAACTTAGATCATTGTTATCTTATCTAAGAATAAATGTGCCGTTTTGAATAGTCAGTGGATTTTCATAGAAATCCACCTTAATAACAATAAGTATTTTAGAAGTCTTTTTTATACAGTTAGATAATTCAATGTAATTTATATAAGGTTTATAAAGTTTTCTCTGCAGAAAGTGTCTTATGAACACTGAACGTTCCATGAAACCAACAAAAAAAAAACAACAACAAAACGAGAGAGAGAATAAAATATGATCTCAATGTATTTTGATATTTTGTTGCCATGGAACACTTTGATTGAATCGTTTAACATTTCTCTAGTTGATAATGTATGTCCAACACTAAACAAAAAAACTACTAACATCATCCATATGACTTTCCACAGAGAAGTCAGCAGTATGTCTAAATGTAAAGTACTAAGTACTCATCTTTGTTGATGATCATTTTTTTCACTTAGTGCTCTACAAGGTAACAGTGAACAGTCTCGTCAAATTTTACAGTTCATCTGACACTTTTATTTTTCATCAGTACAATATGACTTGTGACTT
Organism: Ostrea edulis; assembly: GCF_947568905.1. Taxonomy (NCBI): domain Eukaryota; kingdom Metazoa; phylum Mollusca; class Bivalvia; order Ostreida; family Ostreidae; genus Ostrea; species Ostrea edulis. The sequence continues at coordinate 99,785,121 of NC_079165.1, read as the reverse complement.
TATGCTTTGCGGCAGTGAGGTTTGAACTTCACTGGGTACGTCAGAGAAGATTTTAACGAACGTTCTTAAAGCAGTAAGATTCTACTAATAACTTCTTTCTGTCACGGGATGAATACCTTTGTGAAGCGATGTTGTATATGTATCACACACATATCTATCTAGAAGAGTTATTACCAGTATACAGGCATTGTCAGTGCACTTTTAGGTGTTCTCGGAGTGTTCCCACACGTGCCTGTCCTTTGTACTCATCAACCGAATCTGTAACCTGTCCGCTAGAAGTCTGGGCTTTTTTAATACCTGACGTTTAGATATATGGAGTTCAGCAGTAACTGTGATCTTTAAAATCCCCGTTTTGGTTACAATGCACTAGTATACATTGTATGGAAGACAGACACATGCTCCGGAAACAAGTCAGAGGGGTTTAACAAATTCTGCACCATTTTTACATTTGAATACGTTTTATATCTTTTCTTTGTAATGCATTAACTTACATTTACATTCTTAATGTTTTTGCCTTTGATATCTTTACACATTGCAATGTGATAATAGCTATTTCATCATAAATACGTTCGTTATTTCCTCATAAATGTGTTGCAGATGTGAATAATGCGCGTATGAATCTTGATAAATATAGTTCGTCTTCTTTACTTTAACAGCTGGTGATTCCAGTGGATATAAAAGTAGAATGTACATATAAGAAATCAATTTCAGTTTCCAAAATACATAGGGGCATGAACTGCGATGCTTCACGCCGACATACTCTACATGTAGTGCTAAATCGCTTCATGAAATACGTCAGCGGGAAGCGTTGCGGTTCATAGTCTCATGTACATGTATTTTCAAAAATGAAATATATTTTTTGAATAACACTGATCGAAATTCTTTATAGGCTCAAGGATTCTAGGTAAGGCCTACAAAGATGTGCATTGTATTGAGTGTAAGTATTATATGTAATAATTGAAATATGTGGACGGTCCTTAAACGTGTTTCTGTTCTAGTTCTTAAACGTGTTTCTGTTCTAGTTCATAGTGCTATCGCTGTGGATAAGATGGAGTCCTCGACACCAGTGTGTTGATCATCACTGAGCATATCAGGATTGAAGATTTATGATCGAATGTCAAACAAACGGGTAGGCGGATGAAAGAGCACCACACTTATCCGGGTATTAGGTAGGATACAGAGAATTCGCAAGACATTCTGGAGTGGGACGGTTATCATAGGTCAAATATGAACTGTATGATATCTTCTGACAAATTTACATTTTCTTTGTAGATAGAGAAAATTTGTATTTATCATTTTGCGATATTTTATGTTATTTAAATGGTAATAAATTGATTATCAACATTAATGTATTGTCATAAATTATGTATACATTAATTAAGAGAAAAATGGATTCAATACGCAGGAAGATCAGGAAGGTTAAACGAGCAGTTTGATATTTCCTGTCATTTTGTCGGCCATTTTCACTCCGGGCTTTGGTGGACAGGGTAAAAGGAAGGAGAGAATGTGATTTAATGAAATAAACATTGTACATACTTCTATTCAAACGTTTTACTTTGACTGTAACCTATTTATCACTATAATTCTTTATACCTGTATTTTCTATCACCATTGTTTCATCAATAATAAACCTTTGCTGTTTCAATACACCTTATCAACTTGACCTAACAATCTGTATATTACAAAATATTAATTTCCCATGCAGAGTTGTCGTTCGTTACTCTCTCAGACAATGAGACTGAATGTATGAGCCGATGGTAGAGAGTGACAACATTAACATGGTTAACTTCTGCACTCTCCTAATCCTTCCATTGTTTATGAACCCTCATAATACCCAACAAAGAAGAGGTCAATGGGCCACATCACTCACCTAAGTCGTGTTAGGTGGTGCAGCAGGCTGTGCTGTATTTCATTTCAAAAATTCAATCTTTATTTCCATTTAAAAAAATGACCTCATATTGTGGCCCCAACTTAGCCCCAAAGGGTCACGATATAACCATGATAGAAGGTCACAACTCATGAATGAAATAAAAGGTTCTGTCTTAACGAATCTATTGTTAACGGTTCAGGAGATATTGCCTGTGTTAAATTCTTAAAAAGTAGATCAAAATCCAAGGTCAAGGTTACAAGGTAAAAACCTTTGGAACGAAAATAAATTCATACATGAAATATGAAAGAGACATCACTCACCATTCAAAACTTATGAGCAAGGTTAAAGTTCTGAAATTTGGACCAAACTCCATGATCACAGGGTTAAACATCATGGCTTCAAATAAAATTTCTTGCCATAAGGGACCTATATACAAAATATGAAAACCTCACCTACATACTCTAGGAGATATTGCCAAGTTTAGATTTTCTTAAAAGTACGTCAAACTCCTTAAAAACTAGCAATTTAATTAAAATTAGATCCTTTAGGTGAGCGGATCAAAGGACCTAATTTTGATTAGACCGCTCTAGTTCCAATAAAAGGTCTTGTCACAAGAAATGCACGTATAAAATATGGTGTTTATATCTCCCAATTGATTCGATACGCAAAAGCTTGTTCTGCGTATACCGAGGCAAGCTACTGTCAAACAAGTTGATGGTACAGGGGTTTCAACAGTCTTGGCTGAACTCAGCATTTCGCAAATTCTATGGTCGCTATAACGATATAGTTCGTCAATACAACCTATAATTGGGTCAAATGCTGTCTGACGTGTTTCATACCGATTGTTAAGCCGTTCTTGGCACACTGATTTTGACTACGGATAACCCCGTTTACCTGATCAGGATATAGGGCTCACGGTGGGTGTGACCGGTCGACAGGGGATGCTTACTCCTCCAAGGCACCTGATCCCACCTCTGGTATGTCCAGGAGTCCGTGTTTGCCCAACTATCTATGTTGTATTGTTTATAGGAGTTATGAGATTGAACACTGTTCGTTATCTTCACCTTTCATATGAGAGTCCTACCAAACACCATTGAAAGTTATGAGCAATGCTAAAAGTTTGGTTGAGTTTTTGTTTTGGTCAAACATTATGGCATGAAATGTAAGGCCTTTGCTTTGATTTGGTTATCTTAAAAGTAGGTAAAACTCCAACGTCACAAGTTGAAAAGTTTTAGCACCTAACAAAATGCATATATGATCTATGGGAGCCTTATCACTCACCATTCAAAAGTTATGAGCAAGTTAGAATTTTGGAGAGGCAGGGCAAAAACAATATGACCCCCCCCCTCCCTGGACTTTACTATGTCCCTGCTAACCAGTGACCTAACAAGTCCACAGCGAATCGGTCGCCTAACAAGTTTACTCTCAGTTCACATACAACATTTTTCTAACTGATATGTTCCTTGAATATCTTAGCAGTGGATTTTAAAAATATTATCAAATGACGTTAAAATTTTCATAAATGGGTTTTAATTTTAAAAAAATTAGAACGTCAATCTGTATCAATTTGTCAGTTTCTCTTTTCTGTAATTTGCTAATTATTTTAAACTTGGGTCCTGAAATAACTGCAAACTTTGGATTTAAAAATCTCTTATTTGCAAACAAAACATCCATTTTATTTTTTCAATAAAATTCATATAAAATAATTGAGACTTTGTATCATTCCTTTTGATAGTGAAATCATGTTCCATATGAGATTATTTAACAAGCCATTAAATAGATTTTGTTGTAGCTATCCACCTTAAAAATCTAAAATGGAATCCGTTCCCTCGCATTGACAATTTCGTATTCCCGAACTGGTAATATTCCTTCGGATTAGCAACTCTCGAATATTGATGGTTTGAACAAAATTGAATCTTCACTACACGTATGGATTGCAAATAAAACAATCCGTTCCCGTATCATCATTACATATTCTTTTATTTTTCCCGCCGATTCTATTTACAAAATGTTTTCGTTTTCTAAAAATGTAATTGCCTGCCAGGGAACGGTTCCCTTACTAAGATTCTCCAATCTCTGCCCAGCGTTACCGTTCCTTACACTCACATATACCGCTGTCAACGTCTCAAATTAAGCAATGTGATTCCACATGTAAATCCAATATTTTACGGCTAATAAATTAAGAATTACTTTATGAAATATTGGGAAAATGTAGGACAAGTAACTATTTGTATCCCCCCCCCATAACTATACATTCTTCATGTACCTATGTATAGGCCTGGTGCAATAGAACCCAATATCCGCGTTTCAACTCAAATCAAAGCTTCTTGTGTCACAAAAAGACTTAAAACATCTGCTCAGTATTCATCTATTTACGTATATGTTTGTAACTGAAGTCGAAACAATACTTTATTTGAGCATACGTGCCATTTTACAAGAATATGGTAAAACCCTCGAGACGTTGACGGGAATTATGTGAAAGCAAAGAACGACAACTCTGGGTAGAGATTATAAGATCCCCTGTTAACATTTACCTTCCCTACAAAAGCACGCTGAGTGTGACTATGATTGTAGATTTTCACAAATTTCTATAATTTACAAATAGTAATATACATTTTACTTTATATGAGCATTGGATATGTTTAACTTATAATTGAAGATGTCATATTTACTTTACATAAATAGCAAAGGACGAATTATGACATTACACTCTTTCAGTCTTATGGGTAACGCACCACCAATATCGAACACATGACCCCTAATCTGCCTTATTTTTTCTCATATATTCAGTTTACTAGACATATACAAATGAACAATGATATATGTATATTTCTTTTGAGAAAATCAATCCGAAAACACTACTTGTCTTTCCTTGATCCGGAACGTAATGTGCATGTGTCATATTACCCATAGTCCTCTGCGTCTCCGCACAAAGAGTTGGATTGTTTGCAAACGATCTGGCGGAAGTTTGGCGCTGTGTACATTAGTTCAAGACTTCCGGGTAGTATATTCGAGAAGTGGCATTATCAACAGTGTAGAGGGTCGCAAATATATTGCTGTATAATTTTACAGCAAACCACGCCAACAAATATGTTAACGTTAATGAAAAATCACAATGTGTGGATTTCCTTCATACATGTGAACATAATCAACTCTGTATGTAAAAATAATGGAAAAGTAATGATGCCAATGAAGGAGGACACCCCTAGATAGAATGTTCTATCGTTAAAGTGATAATTTCCGACCGGCGGGGTCTGTCCCGAGACACAGTTAGAACTAAGATTATTACATGATTTCACGTGTTTCATGACTGAAATTAGTCTATATCATATATTGCATAAATTTCCTCAGGATCTTTACTTTGGACCTTGTAGAACTCCGTGTTTTAGCACAGGCAGATTTATGATAAAATGTCTGAGGTCGCTTGTTCAATGTACATGTAGTAAACATTTAGCGATAAAAACTCTGACACGATATACGTCTAGGTATGTCGGACTGACACTTCTGGAATGTCCACCTTCTTCGATTGGCGAGTAAAATTTAAACCAGCCTGTATAAATGAGGGTCAATGGCAGATTCCAGCTGTCTACTCACAATAATATTCCAGTTTCAAATATAAGTATATCCATAAAGAAATTTATTGTCGCAAAACATCTTTAAACTGACATCTACACACATTTTTTTTTTAGAAAATAAAACGACTATAATTGAATCCCCTGAATTTAAAGTAAAACCTTAAGTAAGTCGGAAAGATTTAAGTGTCTCCAATAACGATTTGCATAATTATTTTGTACTAAGTCAGAACAGACCTACTGATTCCCAAAAGATGATGGCAACTCATCAGCTCAAAACTCGGGTTTTTACGAGGATCGACACGTGTATGGATCTTGCATATCATGGTAACACCCCCCTCCCCCCAAAACACCCCTGTATAACTCACTGTTTTATCAGGGCTAAAGTTATTTCATCACTACCATAAGACTGTTTAATAGTTCTTTCCAAAGTAACTGGACATGTCCACTCTGCAAATATTTGTACATGCGCAGCATGCTGCCGGGATTGTTTATCTTAACTGATTATCTAAAATCCATACTTATGAATATGCGTTGGTGGTGTTTCACCACAAGGTAGTGAAATGCGTTTAGTGTGGCGGATATCAAAATTGTAGATCTACTGCTGCCGCTGGCTAGCCTACTTGTAGGTAAAAGGGTGAGTAAAATGCATAAATCTTACCTTGCCAGTACAAAGTCTCTACACTACCAAGACTCATACAGTGCCTCCTCGTGGCAATGCATGGATACTACAGTCTAACAATCACAGGCTGAACTGTATGGGATCTCGGAGTACCAAGGACCTCAGAGGTGCAGTGTGTAGGCCCATCGGCGTATGGACATGCCCTTACACCCACCAACCTTGGCCCAGCTATGGGTTAAATAGCTCTACTGCCTTGTAGATGGCTTGGGAAGGTTAAAGGCTATGGGAGAAAACCCAGACAGAAAATCCGGGTAGAAGGAACTCGTAAGCATTAGCAGTGCAATCATCTATGGGAAGGACAACCCAGAAAGAAAAACCGGTCCACCGGAGCGGAGGTTTGGCGTCGCGCCAACTACCCTACCCATTAAAAAACTCTTATGTTACAGAAACTGAAACAAGTGAAATAGCAAATAACTATGTTCCTGAAGATTCCAGCCAGAATACAGGCGGTATGACATCTCCCAGGAGAATGATTGAGAGTCTTTTAGGGCCAAAAGAAAAACTTTGTGTTGGAACATGGAATGTTCGCACAATGTTTTAAACATCAAAGACAGCGCAGGTTGCCGATGAAATGCTGAGATATGGACTTGACTTTCTAGGAGTGAGTGAATGTCGTTGGTTAAAATCAGGAAAGATGAGAGTGAACAGTGGCCATACCATCTTATACTCAGGACATGATGACAAACATCAAAGTGAAGTGGCAATAATGATAAGCAAAGAAAAGATCAAAACACTACTTGAGTGGGAGCCAATCAATGACCGTTTAATTAGAGCACGTTTCAACTCCACGTACTGTAAACTTACAATCATACAGTGCTATGCACCAACGAATGATGCGGAAGAAGAAATTAAAGATTACTTCTACGAACAACTTCAGATGGTCGTATCTAAGGTTCCTCAGCACGACATGATGTTGATGATAGGCGATCTGAATGCAAAAGTGGGTGCTGACAACACTGACTGCAAAAGATCAATGGGCAAACATGGTTGTGGAATACGCAATGATAATGGAGAACGCCTTATTGACTTCTGCCTTAACAACAACCTGGTGATAGGGGGAACCATATTCCCCCACAAGGATATACATAAGTTAACTTGGAAATCTCCAGATGGTAAAACAACAAACCAGATCGACCATATGATGATAAACAATAAGTGGAGTAGATCATTATCATTATATGATGTTAAAGTATATAGAGGTGGGATGTCAACAGTGACCACTACTTGTTGAAAGCTACCATCAAACTGAAACTACGCAGAAATCACCAACAGCAAGGAATGAAAAGAAAATTTGACATAGATAAATTAAAAATCCCAAATATTAATAAGGCGTTCAATTTGGAATTAAAAAACAGATTTAAAGCACTTGAAAACAACCCTGATGATCAAGATAACATTCAAGGAAAGTGGGACACCATCAAAGAAACATATGTTGAAACAGCTGCAAAAACTTTGGGTTATAGAACAAAAAAGAATAAGGAATGGCTAACATCAGACACATGGGAAAGAATAAGTGAAAGGAAGAAACTGAAACAAAAAATCATAAGCACAAAGTCGACCAGATTATAAGAACAAATGCAAATTTCATATAGAGAAAAAGACAAAGAAGCGAAAAGAAGTGCAAGAAAAGACAAAAGAATGCACCTTGACAACCTTGCAAAAAGAGCAGAACATGCAGCTTCTCATGGAGAAATGAGCGTTGTGTATAAGATAACTAAACAGCTATGTGGTAAAAATACAACCCAACCAGCTCTTGTTAAGGACAAAGACGGCCACCCACTATCGACAGATCATGAACAGGCCAAAAGGTGGGTCCAGTATTTTCAAGAGGTATTAAATTGCCCAGAACCTGATGAACCTACTACTCCTGTACTGTACCTGCTGAGGAAGACCTGGAAATAGACCTCGAACCACCGACATTGGAGGAAGTTAAAAATTCTATTAAAAATCTTAAAAATGGGAAATCACCTGGCATTGACAACATCCATGCTGAAATGCTAAAATCAGATATTGTCACATCAGCAAACAAACTACTGAGCTTATTTGTATCCATCTGGGAAAACGAGACTATACCATCTGATTGGAGTAAAGGACTTATCGTAAAACTAGCAAAAAAGGGAGACCTCCAAATGTGTGATAACTGGAGAGGAATAACATTGCTTTCAGTCCCCAGTAAGGTATTCTGCAAAATACTTCTCAGCAGAATAGATGAAGCTATTGATAATAAATTGAGAGAAGAACAAGCTGGGTTCAGAAGAGGAAGAGGCTGCATAGACCAGATTTTTGCCATTCGTAATATTATCGAACAATGTATTGAATGGAAAATGCCACTATACATCAACTATATTGACTTTAAGAAGGCATTTGACAGTATGCATAGGGATACATTGTGGAAAATAGTTAGATCATATGGAATCCCAATGAAGATCTGTAACCTTATGCGAGCATTCTACGAAAACTTTGAATGCAGTGTCATATTAGAAAAAGAACATCTCTGAGTCCTTTAGTGTCAAATCTGGAGTTAGTTAATTGCTGTTATAAAATTTAGAAATTCATTTCAAAATTAAGGATTATCTCCCTCATGCATAGCTCTTATCCTTGGACGAATTTGGCTCCACTTGTTTGGCACGCTGTTTTTGGCTATATTTAGATCTAAAACTTCATAGTTATTTCGGATTTCAAACATTTCGGTTGATCATCACTGAAGAGACATTATTTGTCGAAATGTGCATCTGGTGCATCAAAATTGGTACCGTATAAGTTTTACATTGTCACCTATCCTCTTCTTAATAGTCATTGATTGGATAAAAAAAAACCAGCACAGCAGATAAGAAGAGAGGTATCCAGTGGACTATGTTCAGCAACCTAGAGGACCTAGACTTTGCAGACGACCTGGCAGAGATCTCAGGGAACAAGACCCATCTACAAGAAAAAACAGATCAGCTGTGCCAAACAAACTGGTCTTAACATCAACACCAAAAAGACCAAGGTGATGACAATAAATGCTCCAGTGGAACCTGTGGTTTTAAATGGAGAACCGCTAGAGGAGGTAGAGGACTTCACCTACCTAGGAAGCATACTTAGCAAGGACAACGGTGCCGGGAAAGACATAAAGGCAAGACTCAACAAAGCACGTGCAGCATTCGCCCAACTCCAAACCATCTGGAAATCAAACAGCTAGTCTAAGGACCAAAGTCCAACTTTATAACAGCAATGTGAAATCAGTCCTCCTGTATGGGTCTGAATGTTGGCGTGTTATAGACAGTGATATGAGAAAAATTGAGACCTTCCACAACAGCTGCCTTAGAAAATAAACAGAATCTTTTGGCCAAACAAAATCAGTAATAAAAACCTACACCAAAAGTGCAAAAGCAAGAACATCAGCACAGAGATAAAACAAAGAAGAATGAGATGGCTTGGTCACGTAATGAGAATGCCCCAGAACAGGATTCCCAAAGTAGATCTACACTGGACACCACCTGGATAGAGGAAAAGAGGCAGACCACGTACCACCTGGAGGAGAACTGTAACATCAGAACTTGAGGAAATGGGCTACTCATGGGGACAGGCACAGTATATTGCCAAGGACAGAGCTAGATGGAGACAACTTGTTGAAGCCTTATGTCCCACCGGGGACGAAGAGGATAAATAAGTAAGTAAATACTTATGAATTAACAAATTTTGCCAATAAACTCCGAAACGCTCGCTCCTGAGTTACTGCTTCCACTTTTAATATTGTTCCATATGTGAGCGATGTTTCCATATGAGTGAAAAATTCTTGAGAGAAATACAATCATATGTAAGGTGAAGTCCGTAAGTTATAATATAATTTTACCATCGGAGCTTTCGCCCCGCATGCGGAAGGTCGGGGGTTCGAATCCCGGCCGTGACAGACCTAAGTCGTTAAAAAGCAGGAAGTGACAGTTTTATCGCCTAACGCTCGGCATCAGGTGTGAATGTCACGGGTCCTCTTAGATGACCTTAAAAACGGATGTCCCGTGTCACAGTAGGTGTGACACGCTAAAGAATCTTCACTGCAAAATGGCCGTAAAGTCCCTTTCACGGATCAGGAGCCGGTCAATTCTAGTCATCCGGGATGATCCGGCGTCTTTGGGTTTTGTGAGGTCGCAATGTCGATATCAACACGGTCTTATCACGATGCAGACACGGAAAACACCGGGTTCTCTACAGATAAGCACAGCAGCTACCCGTATGTCCCCGGAAAAATTACCGGTAGTCGCCAGCTTGATCACGGAGCGTACGGAATATCACAGTTTCTGTCGGTCCATCCACGGTTATTTCACGGAGATACGTGGATGTCCACAGATTACCACGGTCTTTCTACCTAACATTTATCGTGACTACCTGTGTAGTTATCGGGAAGAATCCGTGTACAAACCCTTGACATCCGTGTTCTTCAACAGAAAAGTTTCGTACATTATGACCCCGGACGGTTACTTCAGTGGTTACACAGACCTCTCGGTTGATATACGGACCTCTCGGTTGATACACGGACTTCTCGGTTGATAGACGGACTTCTCGGTTGATACACGGACTTCTCGGTTGATACACGGACTTCTTGGTTAATACACAGACCTCTCGGTTGATACACGGACTTCTCGGTTGATACTGAGAGGTACACGGTACCTGCAGGATCAATACGGAAGAATTTCTTACGGGACGATCCGGGGGGAAATTGAACAATTTTTAATCTTTTCCTGGTTTGGCTTGACCAAGCCGGATGGTCCCGGGAGACGCCGGATGCATATACGGTTTGTACACGGTGACGACGGATTGTCACGGACCATTACAAAATGACAATCTGGGATGATCCGGCGTCTCATCCATGAATGTGTAAAAGGTGCTCAAGCACCTCACCAGAATTGATGACGTCTCCATATGAGTGAAAAATTCTCGAGAGGGACGTTCAATAAGATACAATCAATTACTTAATATAATAAAATCTTACTTGATTAGTAAATATCGTAAAAATGATCAAAAATCTACTTTCGTTTTCGATAAAATAGCAAAAATGAGAGTAAAGTGGCGGGACACGCTTTGGCGGATTGAAGCCAATTTTCTCTTTCTTCCAGTGACAACTTAAGATAATACGATATGAAGTAAATCCGTTAATTTTCGATACTTGATTTTGATCTTGCAGAAGAAATAAGTGTAACACCATAAAATCTGTACAAAGGTTCTTTATTCCACGATGAAGTACAATGTACTGAGTATATAGTGCTCCCCTAAGTAAGGGGCAAACGTGGTGACTACAACTAGGCGCTTCCCTTCTGAACAGTGTAAGACGTAATGTAGTGCTCAAACCCTCTCTGTCAACCAATGGTCACAAAAATATCACGAAAAATGACCGGCATGCCATGCACTGTTTCATATAACATTATAAATATTTATCAATAATTAGTTTTATGTCAAAGTTTTCTTTATATTTTAACCCGAAAAGATTTTCAACGAATACTGAAAATAAGAAATAATTCCTATATTTCCAAACCTCATAAGCTTATTATTCAATGTTATATAACTTCACTTAATATGGCAACACTTAAAATGAAATGGTCAAGAGGTAACGACCTCGACCCCGAATCAAATAAAAGATTAAAAAAACAACCTTGACCCCAAATCAAAAGGTCCGTGGTTCAAATCCCATCCTCACACAATACTTTTTTATTCTACAATTTGAAATTAAGTTTCCTCTCTCTCAATGTGAAAACACAATTTGGAAACATTAATAACCTATTCTGAAAAATACCAATAGTCTTTGTGTATCACATATGTGCAATAAAAAATATATTAAAAAACCTACTGTTTTTGGTATATGTACATTCTGAAAAATACCAATAGTATTTGTGTATCACATATGTACAATAAAATAATATATTAAAAAACCTACTGTTTTGGTATTTGTACATTTACCCATGACTGACTAAGTGTTACACTTAAAGAAGCTCCCAACGATGCACCCAAAGTAGCAATGGCGTCACTAAGTTTACTAAAGTCCTTTGTTTCCAATGGAGAAATGCGCACTTTATTTGTCACAACAGCACTTTTTGGTAAATGAAATGGATTTGAATGTTTCCCTCTGGTCGAACGTCCTGAGCGTCTTGGTGCGGGCTGATCCATGTCACCACACGAGTCTTCCTCACTCTGTCCACCAGTCGCATCAGCGTGATCCACATCTATTGGATGCGCTTCTCGTGGTATGATGTCCACAAGCTGGTCAACAATCACATCACTAACATCGCTAATGTCACTATCATCACTATTAACTTCATCTTCGATTTTATTGCCGGTGTCCAAAAGTTCGGTACGTGTAGCATTCCGAATTGGTCCAGTCCCATCAGCAAGCTGATACCTTATATGGTATGGACGATCAAATATCCTGAATTTTGTTTCCCCCTATCACACGATTTCACAATAACATTCCTGTGCCAATTTGAATAGGTGCTTCCTTGGTATTCCTGTTCTGGAATTCTTTCCTACGTAGTGCATTTTTCTCATTGTTGATAGCTACTGAACGTAGAGCTCTAAGTCTTTTCTTGTGTTTGTCAATCCATTCATCTATGGTGGAAACATTAAACTCTGCCTCAGCATGTGTTCCTAGAATGAAATCCATGGGCAAAGTAGGCTCACGTCCAAAAACAGAAAGTACAGTGAATATTCCGTTGACGAATGAACAGTAGAGTTATAAACATATATAAGCTCCAGAAGAAATTCAGTCCATCTCTTCTTTTGATCAGAAGTAAGAGTTCTTAGTCAATCGTGCATTATTCGGTTAAAACGTTCACATCCTTCAGCATGATATGGTGTGGTTCTTGATTTTTCTATGCCATACAATTTGCACAGTTCTTGCACAATACGAAACTCAACATCACGTCCTTGATCACTGTCTATTCGATGAGGTATACCATACTTCTTAATAAGCGTTTTAGCCACTGTTACAGTTCTCTGATCTCTCGTTGGTACTGCCTGAATAAACTTTGAGAATATGTCTGTCAACACCAAAACATTTCCCCGGCCAATTGACGCCTTTTCGAGTAGGGTCAAATCGATCGCCAATATCTCCACGGGACAATGTACAAGAAGATTACCCATTGGTGGTTTGATGATTGGAATTGGCGCTTTTGCAATCATACAGCGTTCAGTTTCTATACCACTTTCGCACATCCTGAACCATTCGTATCCAGAAACATTTTAGTAATGTCAGTGTTCGTTCCACACCTTGAAGTTCGGCATGATCATGCACGCTGTCCAACACTTTTTCTTTCAGAGATTCTGGTAAAACGAGTTGTCTGATTTCCCCAGTCTCATTCATGCACTTTTTCAATAACACTGAATTTTCCATAAATAGTTTGCTCTTCTAAAACTGCTCTGGTCTTTTTTATCCAATATATCACACGAATTAACACGGGATCATGTTTTTGTAAAAGTATCATATCTGCAGGGAGAAATCCTGGTAACACAGCAGATGTTTCGACCGGGGCAGATGTCAGCTTTGTTTTCAAATCTTGGAATGCTCTGTTACAATCATCATTCCATAACGACCAAACTGTTCTGCTTTCATGTTTGTTTAAGTTTTCTTTGGTTTAGATAAAAGAGTATGTAATGGAGCCGCAATTTTCCAAAATCCATTCATAAAGCGACGATAATACCCCGCCATTCCAAGAAATGAAAGTATGTGACGCTTACCAGGTAGTAGTTGGTTTGGGCCATAGGGATATTGTTTCCGTCTCCGCGGGGTCAGTGGAAACACCTTGCTCTGACACAATATGACCTAAGTAATGAACCTGTTTTCTGAAAAAATGACATTCAAATGGGTTTATTTTCAGTCCATGCGATTTTAGCTTTGAACACACAATGTCTAATCGCTTCATATGATCATGGATGGATTTGGAAAACACTAAAATATCATCCATGTATAACACTAGAATGTCAAATTTATCCTCGAGTAAATAAACCTCCATCAGCCGTTGAAACGTTGCAGGACTATTGCATAGTCCGAACGGCATGCGAAGATATTCGTACAGTCCACCTGATGAAAGGTGAAGATAACGAACAGTGATCAAGCTCATAACTCCTATAAACAATACAAAATAGATAGTTGGGCAAACACGAACCCCTGGACACACCAGAGGTGGGATCAGGTGCCTAGGAGGAGTAAGCATCCCCTGTCGACGGGTCACATCCATCGTGAGTCCTATATCCTGATCAGGTAAACGGAGTTATCTGTATTCAAAATCAGTCTGCTAAGAAAGGCCTAATAATCGGTATGAAACACGTCAGACAGCATTTGACCCAATGATAGGTTGTATTGACAAACTAGATCGTTATAACGACCATAGAATTTGCGAAATGTTGACTTCAATCGAGACTGTTGAAACCCCTGTACCATCAACTTGTTTGTCAGTAGCTTGCCTCGATTTAAAAACTGACTATACACAGTACAACACAGAAAGCTGTATTTTGGATGTCTTTTTCATTGACAGCAACTTAATGGTATCCTTGAGCAAGATCAATTGTACTAAAATATTTCGATCCATGTAGCAAGTCCAAGGTCTCTATAATCAGCGGAAGAGGGTACGCATCTTTGATAGTTTTACAGTTCAAAACACGATAGTCCACACATAAACGTAAACTTCCATCCTTTTTTTTCACAATCACTATGGGAACAGCATATGGAATATGACTTTTCGTAATAATGCCTTGGTTCAGCAATTTTTTAATATGCTGCCTAAACTCTTCTATCCGATGCGGAGGAATTCGACAATGGGGGATTTTAATCGGTAAGATTTATGCTATGAGTTATGATTGCTGAATAACCAATGTCCTCGTCACTACATACGAATGTGTCCTCATGTTGTTGTAACAGACCTTCCCACTTTTGATGTTGCTCCTCTGCACATTCTACATCATTCACATCCAATTTCACAGTGAATGGAGGGGATTGTGAAATTTGGATTCTACTCACAACTTTCTGATCATGTCCATCTTGTGTTATGATATGTCTTATCAAAAGTTCTGTATGCGGAACAACCTCAACCTTATATTTATCTTCTGATGACTGTATTACTTCTGCATCATGTACTATACCGAGCCTACTTTTCGGACTTAACCACACATCTTGTTCAATGTTCATTAAATAAATATAATATGCCTGTTCGTTTCTTTAAATAAGCCTTACGGAATTTTCCAGAACGAAGCGCTAGACGCTTAGCTCTACGACCAATCGCACCTTCTTTGGACTTTCCGGCAAGCCGAGATGTTGCGAATGGTTTACAACATGATTAGCATAAAATTGTGTAGGTGTTCAGTGTTAGTTCATTGTTAGTTATACTTATTATAATTTTGACTAGGTCCATATTTATTATTTTATGAATATTTATAAGTATATTACTTATATACATCTCATTCAACGAAGAACATCTCATCCCCCTTCCCGAGACTAACGATCTGACACATCGATAAATGATTAAATACGATATTCATCTGATATTTTCGATGGTCTAATTTTTTCCCATGATTATAGAAGTCACTGTTACGACTTTTTGTAATAATTTATTGACAGTTAATTATTTGTTCAAACACATGAATAAACACAAGAAAAGTTTTTATTTTGGTTGACCATATTTTGTGATGACATAGATCTTGAAAGTAAGTAATAAGTCGAAAACTGTCCAAGATGTCAGATATCGAATGGTCCGGGACTGTTCTGGGAAGTTTGCGCCTTATAACTTTAAAGTTAAAACAATTTTTAAACTGAAATTAGGTTTTACACAACTTGGCAATGTCCAAGAAATCATGCCATTGTTTACAATATAGCTTTTCTGTTTGACATTCATATAGTGCATCATGTTTTCGATTATTGAGTTTGGTTTGACCAGAAGAAACGATGTGTATTCATAATTTTACCCTTAAATTGTCACACAGATTCTAACTACCATAAGAAGAACATTCGTAAAATCCAGTTTCAAATTTTGATATGATGAACGACCGTTCATTTTGTCTTTGGTCAACTATTCGGCATGACGGATTACGATTGCATTCCTAAAACTATTATCTAATTTTTAATACGGAGAGAGATCATTTATGCCCTATAAGGAACACTTGATTTGGAGCTCCAAGTGACTTCTTAATAATCAATTTTTATTTGATGTATATGATATCAATAAATATAACAACTAGTGCACACGATTACTTTAAAAAAAAATGTTCTTAAATTCATTCGAATTAAAAACATCGTTCATTCAATTCATGTGTGTAACAATTCAAACATGCATTTTAAAAAGTATTTACATAACCATTTTCTCGCAGTTTATCAGGATCTCTGTCCAACTGCTATTTGGAACAGAAGTGCCAGGAACACAGGCGATTGCGAGGGTTTTTTTTTTGTTTTTTTTTTGTTTGTTTGTAGTTGTTTTTTTGTTTGTTGTTTTTTTTTTTTTTTTTTGATTGGTTAAGGCAGAAAGTCCTCACGCCGGCAAAAATTTATCCAAGTCTTTTTTCTTGTACCTTTCTTCGGAAAACGGGGGTCATATCTCAATCCACATCCCTTCTTCTGACGGCTAGTACAACTGTACTGACCACTAAATACCCCCAATGACACGACATTAGTAATCTGTGAACGTGAGAATTGGCTTGTTTGTCAAGTGGGTCTAAATCTAATCCGTTTAAGAAAACAAATAATCTTCTCGCTTGAGGTCGCTTATGACGTAGAACATAACAGCGCGTATCGCAAGATTTAAAATTCATCGCTTTCAAACTCAAAACTACGCAAAACACATCATTCAGACCATATTCAGAATTATTTCTGGCATGTTTGCTAAGAAATGTTGATGTGTCCTTTAATGTAAATATACTTTATGTTGCATCTTGCATCTATGACCGTAAATGTTTGGGGTTTTTTTTTTACGGATTTTACAACACTATTCATTAATGACCATTCATAAAAACTGTAGGCTTCAAAATAAGTATATAATCGAAAAGGAAACGTAGGTCTGTGTATATTTAGCAGTAGATATAAACGTTTCTATCAACACTATTTTTGGGATGACGGTAACTTGAGTTACGCATCGCTGAACTTAAAAGGTTGAAAGATTTGGAGGGCAATGACCATTTTGGCAGCAGTCAGTCATGATTTTGCACATTTGAGCGTGGTCTACATGTAAAACTATAAATCGACTTTAAAGTGAATGCTTTATTGACCTTAACAAACTACTGGTGTTCAATTTATTCTCTGATTCTTCCCCTGCGCGAGTGTAGTGTTGATTTCGATACTTTTAAACGTGTACCAATTCTCAAGATGGGAAATCTTGAGTTGTTAATATCATTTGCACTGGGTAAGTAATTTTTACTTCGCCGAATTACAATTTATATTCTAAATAATAATTAATTTTCAATATAGGATAGAATTTATCATTTGCAGACAGTAAAATGTGATTATTTTTTTTTTTTTTTTTGGTTGGTTGGTTTTTGTTGTTGTTTTTTTTTTTTATTTATTTATTTATTCATTCATATATTATTTTTTATCTATTTATTATTTTTTTATCAAAATTTGCTTGTAATGAATAAATAACTTGGCATGTAATGATAACAGAAAAAGTAAATTATCAGAAAAAAGGGCATCACCCACTTCTCTCTCTCTCTTGCTGCCTGCTCGATGATTTTTTTAAATTTATTTATTTTTAATTTTTTTGGTACTTTTGGTTGAGTTGATTTAAACAAATAAATCCGAAAACGCGATGTATTCATACACGCCTGAAAACAAATAACATAGTGCGGGGAAACTATTCAAATTTTTGCAATTGTTAATGAAGTGGATGAATTGGAATTATAAGAATCAAACATTCGCACTTTTATTCAGTTTGTGAGTAAAATGTCTGGAGTTTACACATCGATAAATTCTTCAAAAAGAATGTTTAATCCTATATTAAAAGACTGGATCACTCGCGTACGTTATTTCAACAGAACAATTACATCTGAGATTCTGATTCGATTTAATTAATGTTCCGTTCATTGACACCTGATGTACCTATTTTGTGCGCAGTGTAAAATTATTACGAGTTAATATTTGCATGCGTTGGTTGCACATGTAATTTCTGTCATATTCATTGTATTTCTGGTCGTCGAAAATAAAACGCATCAATGAAGAATTACATACTAAAGACATCCTTAACCTGATCTAAGTATGTCGAGGGCTGCGAAAAATCACATACGGGACACATAAGTCTAATAAATGACTAAAAATGTGTACAGTCATGTTATCTAATAGTAATTACACTGAATTCCTACCAGAGTACCTTAGCTGGCATTGATTAAAATCAGAAATAGTCAATTCTCTGTCTATTTCTTAATGACACAACCATTTGAGGACTCCAACGTGTTGTGCGTCCCCTGTATTCAGGGGGAAATAACTCTGCTGCACTATTAAAAACGAATCCCATTGGCGTCAGAACTTCAGCTCTATTATTAAAAGAAGATTGTGCCAGATAATGGGCTATATATGAATATAGAATAACTTGACACCTTGTCAGAATGGATAAAGTGTAAGGGGAATATCAAAATCACTTATTAGAAACAACAAAATAAAAGTACGCATCATTCATTTTTCCGTGTTTAGTAAACCAGGAGTGATAAAAGAATTAGATGGGTTATACGAGGAATATATTTTGGTTCCAGCTGACAAAGTTTATAACAACATTGTCTTTGTTGGAAAGGTTCATTATTACAGCTGTATTTTAAACGAACTTGGCATTAATTTCACATTTGGTAATCCTACTTGTACTCCAACATCCATTTCAAAAGATGAAATTCTTCAAAATTATGCTTCAGTTTTAGATACATTTAATATCCCAGTCAATTGGACGGATGAATATGAGTTACCGTACCTATAATGGATTCCTACACTTCACAACAACTCTTAAAGAGATACATCAGGGGATGCTTACTCCTCCTAGGCACCTGATCCCACTTCTGGTGTGTCCAGGGGTCCGTGTTTGCCCAACTATCTATTTTGTATTGCTTATAGGAGTCATGAGATTGATCACTGTTCGTTATCTTCATCTTGCATGTACATTGTTGGATCCAGTAATTGTTTTATTTTTGTTCCTCACCAAAAACAAATTAACTGCTGTGAAGGAGAAACTTCAAACGTACTGTGCTACAACATATGCTAGAAGTGGTATAAATCAGATGTGGATTCTAAAAAATCATTCAAAAGAACTTTTAGCAGATTTGAAATCAAAACTTTTTTTAAAAAATCAATATCAAAACATGCGCCTTTTCAACACTTTACACGACCCTTCCTCACGATACATTAAAGATTATACTTTTTTATATCATATCTAGCTGCTTCTTCAATAAAAATATTCATATTTTGTTATCGGTCATCCAAAACATTTTTATGCTAAACACCACTCTGATTCTATCCACAAGTACACTGAAGTTGATATAAAAAAGATGCTGAAGTTCTTCATTGACAATATTTTCGTAGCCTTTGGTAATCATTTCTTGCAACAGTCTGTTGAATTCCTACGGGCACGAATCATGCTCCTTTATTAACTGACCTGTTTTTAAATTCTTACGAGACAGAATTTATTCAAAAGTTTTTAAACGAAAAGAAAAAAAAATATTGTGGCGTCTACTCGGATTTAAGTACCGACGACGTTTCATCTACTTTCGATAATCATTTTCATTCATTTGTTGATTCGATATATCTCAGTGAACTCGAAATAAAAGACACCACAGAGTCTTCCTCATCTGCTTCACACTTGGATATTTTATTCAGCATACATGTTAACAACAAACAAACGGGATGACTTCAGCTTCGCCATCGACAACTTGAAATATATATGTAGCAATATTCCGTTATCACCTTCATATGGTGTTTATGTCTCTCAACTACGCAAGATCCTGTTCCGCGCATGGTCACTTCTTTTCAATAGAGGCAAGCTACTGACAAGTAAGTTGATGTTATAGGGGTTTCAACAATCTCGCTTAAAGTCAGCTTTTCGCAGGTTCTATGGTCGTTAAAACGATTTAATTTACCAATACAACCTGTCATTGGGTCAAATGCTGTCTGACGTGTTACATACCAATTGTTAACTGTTAGCTGTTCTTTACAAACTGATTTTGACTATAGATTACTCCGTTTACCTGATGAAGACATAGGACCAATGGCATGATTGACCGGTCGACAGGGGAGGCTTACTTCTCCTAGGCATCCGATCCCACCTCTTGCATGTCCAGTGCTCGTGTTTGCCCTGCTCTTAATTTTGTATTCTTTATAGGAATTATGAGATTTGCCATTGTTCGTTATCTCCACCTTTTCGTTAGAAGAGCTTTGTATTTTTGACACTCATTTGTGACTTTTTGGGCGAATCGATGTGAAATGTGTTATTTTATTTGCTTTCCACAATTTGATCAATGACTCTAACAGATTTTGATAAGTTTTTTATTTTCAATGGATAATTTGATGTTAGGCATATCATGATTACCCTGTGTGTAATTTTATAGCCATTCTACGAGTACTAAGAACACGTATGTTAAAAACTTGTTTCTTATACTTTTTTGTATTTGTACAATGAAATATTTCCAAACTAAATCATGTTTTAGCGACATGTATGGGAATATAGACATTGGTTAAGGGTCCCTTAAAGTATCGTAAATAATGTACTTCATTCGAGTTTACTTTACGACACACCTAGTTTAGATAACCGTGATTAGTCCCTTAAAATACACGAAGGCCTACTGCAAAATATCTAGGGGAATCTACGTTAATCTCAGTAAATCAAGACAACAATTACGTTTGAGAACCCTAATTGTAAATTTTTGTTTTGAAAAAGAAGTAAGGATTGCAATATCACATGTTTTGAATCGTGTGTCCTAAAGTAAATTTGGCAGATATCAGATCCCCTATAAAGTAAATCAAATTTCTGCTATGCACATGGTACAGGGGGTTATGTCCCCAGGGCGGGATTAAATGGCTCATATACGGAAATTGGGACGTCTAACGTAAATGAATGTCATTTGTTTCTCTTCGGTGCAGGATCATGTAAATCATATGCTGAAAACACATTCAATCTGTGACAAACATTGTTAGCAGATGACCTATGTATATAGCTAAAATGAATGTAAATGCTGCTGTCAAAATTTTAAACTTTATTACTATAGAGTCAAGGGCTAAGGCAGGACAATATGGGTTATAAAATGAAAACCTTTAGAAATCCTCCCTCTCTCATTCTGGAAAAAAAAAACATTTAGCAAGAAATATGGGAACATCGATAGAATAAGCACTGGGACCTCTACCAGATTTGTGAAATGCATGACAACTGGGTTAACAGCTCAGATCTTGTGTGGAGCTTTCTCACTAGCATGCAAATCACCAATTTGTCATGAGCTCAGTGGGCGGAGACTATGAAAATTAACATGAAATGCCCTGTGTATTTTAATTTCCATGAGGCAGTTTAATTGATGTGTCGAATTTTTATTTTCAATTTAAATATAGATATATGGAAACACGGTCTAGTTTGTTGGCTACATATATGTGAAGTAATAAACTACAATGGAAAATGTGATTATTTATGGAAATGATCACATCTTTTTTCCATTGTAGTTTATAAACTCATATACCCGTGGATATCCGGGTTAGAATAGGTCCTTAGTACCCCTTGCTTGTCGTAAGAGGCGATTAAATGGGGCAGTCCTTCGGATAAGACCGCCAAAACCGAGGTCCCGTGTCATAGCAGGTATGGCACGATAAAGATACCTCCCTGTTCAAAGGCCGTAAGCGCCGATCATAGGCCTAAATTATGCAGCCCTTCACCAGCAGTGATGACGTCTCCATATGAGTGAAATATTCTCGAGAGGGACGTTAAACAATATTCATTCAATCAATCAACCATATACCCAACACACTAAAAAGTGAATTCTAAGTGATTCCTTAAACATCTTTTTTTTTTAACTCCTGAACATTAAACATTAAACAGAGATATCAATTCTACTTGTGAATGTGTCTTTCCTTGCAATATATTGAGCATGACAGCCCCTTCTCCAGTGGAATGATCTCGCACCGAAATTCATGCTCAATAGTGATCCTTCGCCATTACTTAGATCATGATGAACGGGACAAAATCTTACAATTGTGAAAATCGTATGATATAGGTGACACCGACCGATTGATTTCAGGTGATCTGAAAACATAAGAAACGTTGTGTTCAATCTCTTAATTAATGCGTATAAATTACAAAAATGCGTTTATGACAATTCTTGGAAACTTCATCCGAAAATGTGAAAAGAAATGAGAATAGAAGATGGAGCTATCATTTGAGTGCATCAGGTAACTCAGTTCATTAATGATTCAACATATTTACCTTAAACCTATCTCACTAATGATCAAAAATATTATCTTTTAAACTCATCTCACTAATGATAAAAATAATCTCTACTAATGATAAACAAGAGGCCCACAGGCCTTATCGGTCACCTGGATACTAGTGAAAAAGTATCACGACATCTATGGGCTATGAAATCTAGAAAAAATTCCTGTTCTGAATATCTAAGCTAAATTCTAATGTTCAGAAACAGTATAAAACAAGATGTGTTCTTAAAACTTCACTGCCCTCAAAAGTGCATACACTGATGAAAGGCTTTAAATAATAGGTGTATTAACATTAAAACATCAAAATATATGACTAATTTGGACTCATCCTAAAGGCATAACCCTGGGTTATGAAATTCACTATTTTTTGTATATCCTTTTCTGGTATTTCTAAGTATGCACTTAGATTTTATACAGTATCAGCAAACTTACACATAAATACTATATACATATGTAAACTAAGTTTGGCCCCACCTTGGGGTCAAAACCCTTACTCTGGGGAAAATCAAATTTACAATTTTGGTAAAAGACTATCTGCTCTATCCATTTAGTTTAAAGAAAATGTTATTTAAGTATTTTACACATAAACACTATATAACAAGTTTGGCCCCGCCCTGGGGTTAGAAATCCTACCCCGGGGATCATGAAATTTACAATTTTTGTAGAGGCCTTCCTGCTCTACATTACTATGCATTTAATTTTTCTTACATGTGTGTGGTCATTAAGAAGATTTTTGAAAATTTGTCTTTTTGGGGCAGTTTTTGCCCTGCCCCATAGGCCCCAGGGGTGCAGGAATCCTGAAATTTACGATTTATGTTCCCTTTGTTCCAAATATGTTTCATACCAAACTTGAAAAGAATTGGAATGATAGTTATCAAGAAGTTAAAAATGATTATTGTTCACACATTTCATAACTGACCATTTTGGCCCCACCCTAATACCAAAACCCCTACCCCTGGGATCATCAAATTTACAATTTTGGTAACGGACTACCTGTTCTTTCTAAATATCTATTTACTTTCAATTTAGTATCAATAGCATTAAAGAAGATGTTATTTAAGTACGTGTTTTACACATAAACACTATATAACAAGTTTGGCCCCGCCCTGGGGTCAGAACCCCTACCCCGGGGATCATGAAATTTACAATTTTGGTAGAGGCCTTCCTATTCTACATTACTATGCATTTAGTTTTTCTTATATTTGTGTGGTTCTTGAAAAGAAGATTTTTGAAAACTTTAATTTTAGGGGCAGTTTTTTACCTGCCCCTAAGGCCCCAGGGGTGCAGGAATCCTGAAATTTACAATTTATGTTTCCCTTGTTCTAAATATGTTTCATACTAAATTTGAAAAGAATTGGAATGATGGTTATCAAGGAGAAGTTAAAAATGTCTATCGTTCAGACATTTAATAACTGACCATTTTGGCCCCACCCTAATACCAAAACCCCTACCCCTGGAATAATCAAATTTACAATTTTGGTAAAGGACTACCTGTTCTTTCTAAATATCTATTTACTTTCAATTTAGTATCAATAGCATTAAAGATGTAATTTAAGTGTTTTCCACATAAACACTATATAACAAGTTTGGTCCCGCCATGGGGTCAGAACCCCTACCCCGGGGATCATGAAATTACAATTTTGGTAGAGGCCTTCCTGCTCTACATCACCATGCATTTAGGTTTTCTTACATGTGTGTGTGGTTCTTGAGAAAACGATTTTTGAAAATTGTTCAAGTTTGGGCAGTTTTTGCCCCGCCCCTAGGGCCCCAGGGGTGCTGGAGTCCTGAAATTTAAAATTTATGTCCCCCTTGTCCCAATGATGCTTCATACCAAATTTGAAAAGAATTGGACTAGTGGTTATTAAGAAGAAGTTAAAAATGTTCAATTGTTAACGCACGACGGACGACGACAGACGAAAACCAATTGCAATAGGTCACCTGAGTTAGGTGACCTAAAAATATTTACATTAAACTCATATCACTAATGATCCTTTGACCTCTATCTCATCGCACTCATCCAACATATTTTTTTATTTCTATCCTATTGACTTTGAATATTTGTTAATACTTTGTTAGTAATAAAATGTTCCTAAATTTTTTGAGAATTAGCAATATCTGGACCAACTTTTTTTAAATGAAGAGACCCGCACTGAATCGTTCCGGGTATAGATTAGTCATGAACAAAGATGGCAGTCCAGATATCGTCTTAGATATGGTAGCCGGTTTCGATGTATTATCTATTTAGTACGAATCAGCTTCTGTAACATCCTTATCCTGATGTACAGTTAATGATAAGAAAATATCTTTATTCATAATTTGAAATATTTCATCCGCATTTTCAACGTTCATCGGATTGACAAACGTTGAAAATGTTGATGCTTTTATGCATATTAGTACCAATAATGCTTACGTTCATAAAATTACGAGGAAATGAATAAATTATCGACATAAAAGAAATCGAAATATGTTTTAGTTGTAATATTGGCACTCGTTGTATTCAAAATTTCACCCACAGGGTCGTGACTTTTTAATCCTAACGCGTGACAATATTAACCAATATAAATTCAGTAACCGTAAGGTACACGATTGTCATGCGTGTTAACTGAATCGAATTTTTTCTACCAAACATAAAATGTGATTTGATAATCATCACTTTGTTCTAAACTTATACTTTATCCGATATCTATCACCAGTCTAGAAACAGTTACATATGAAATAAATCCGTTTCTCTATACTGTATAGTTAGGGTTTCTATTCAATCTTTACTTTCAGATTCCCATTTTTCTTAAACATTGCCTAAAGTCGATGAATAAATTTCTATAAAATCATACTCTTCACAACGACCTCTCTCTCTCTCTCTCTCTCTCTCTCTCTCTCAGAAACCTGCTTAATCCATGGAGCCAAACTAGGATTGTCTCAGGTTTAATATGTATGTTTGATTGAAATTATACATGAAAGGACCTTGTAAAATTGATGAGCATTTCCATTAAAATCAATATCATAATTGACTTCGAATACCCTGAAGCACCCCACTAATTATAACCTTTGTTCATATGCTGGTGAAATATCAGCCAATTCAAATCAGTATCTTGTTGCGTGGCAGTAGGTTTGATTTGTAAATTCCTGTAGGCAGTCCGGTGCTAGTTGTCAAAATGGGAAACCTTTGGTTTTATTTCTTTTTCTTAATTCGTAAGTAGTATCGGCAAATTGTAAGTCACATTCATAATGAATAATATATCAATTTTTATGAATCTATTAATTTTTTTCTTATAATATTATCATAATATGAATTACTGGATTAATACATTTAAGAAGTTTTCACATCGGCTAATTCCAAGTCAGACATTGTATTTAGAATATGTGCTAATTTCATTGACAGTGACTTTACATGTGCATGTGATTTTGTCAAGCAACTGATTTATTTCGACACACTGATTAAACTTAATTCATAGGGTATTTTTAACAGTACGTTAATTATAATAGTGTATTGAATTGACCTATAGTGTATCATTCTTGATCACATGAAAAGAATAAATCTTTATCAATGTATCTGCAAATGCCCCCTCATTAAACATGTATGGATGTTTAAGGTGTCTACTTTGCATCACATTCACTAAGCACATATATTAAACTGCAATTAAGCAACATATTTGTTATTTTAGTTCCATCCGTGACTGCATTATACTCTCCAACATTAGAAGGCTCGTTACGTGCAGACTTATTCCAATCCTACGAAAAAGATACCAGGTCTTCAGCGGAAGTGAACATAGAGTGCAACATCAAGTTCCTGTCTATCAAAGATCTGGTTTGTTGCTTATCATCTAAAGAATAGTCATATAATGATAATCTCAGTGTTGAACGGCAAGTAAACATAATCAACTTCCCTAGAATATTAGAGGATAATATAAACTTAATTCAGATATTGGTAAAACATTTAGCATTCCCTACATTAGATATTGGTATACACTTGAGCATTCCAATTAGAAATCGTTTTATCATTTGAAAGAATTCTCCACATAAGATATTTATGTATGTTTTAGAATGATCTACATTCGAGATTGGTATTCACTTAAAAGCATTCGCTATATTCAAGATTGGTATAAACTTAAGCAATCTCAACACTGGCTATTGGTATAATTAACAGCATTCTATAAATTAAAGATTGAAACATGAATGTACAAACTTAAGCATTCTGTACACAGTGGAAGCATTTTTTTCTTTGCTTAAACAAGGTTTGCTAATTATTTGGTTAGGCTGATTAATAGCGGAAATGGGATAAACTTCGTAAGGAATTTGAGTGTTTAGCATGTGCTAATAGCGGGAATGTGTTCAACTTTTTAAGGATTAATTGTATATTGTTTATCGTTGCTCTCGAGAATTTTTCACTCATCTGGAGACGTCACCACTGCCGGTGAATGGCGTCAAAAATCTAGGCTTTTGCTCGGCTCTTACGGCCATTGAGCAAGGGAGATCTTTAACGTCCCGCACCTGCTGTGACACGGGGCCTCCATTTTTGCGGTCTCGTCCGAAGGACCGTTCCATTTAGTCGCCATAGCTTGCGCTAATAGCGGAAATGTAATAGACTTTGTAAGGAATTTGTGTGCTTAGCATTAGTATGTGATAATAGCGGAAATGTGATAAACTTTATAAGAAATTGT
>NC_079165.1:99727949-99752949 GCF_947568905.1 Ostrea edulis | reverse complement strand
AGTCACCATATCTTACATATGGACTACCCATGGGATGAAGATGTTCCCTATCGATTTTGGGGTCCAAAGGTCAAGCGCACTGGACATCGAAGTAGCAATATGGTTCGGTTTGTCATGCCATTTGTTTTTTACACTCAGAAAAGAGGTAGTTTATACCTATTACCAACACCCTTTGGGAGATTGGGGTAAGTGGGGGGTATTCTTCGTGAGCGTTGCTCACAGTACCTCTTGTTTAAAGTTGTTTTATTCAATTTTCAGCCATTTTTATGAATGTGATGCTCTCGCTTGGTGTATCGTCCGTAATCCTGACAATTCACATAATAAACATTTACTTTAAACCGGAAGAGGACGAAATCCCACTATACCTTAAAGTTTTAGCGAAGATCACAGCAAGAATCTCTTTCTTTAATAAGGAAAGATGTTGCTGTAAAAAAAGTGATAGCAAGGTATTTGATGCTGTTTTGGAAAATGAAGACAAGAAGAGAGAAATAGACGCTGGTAATGAGAACATTGAAGAATCATTAACTTGGCAGGAGATCGCCAAGAAAATGGACATTTTGCTCTTTTTTGTGTATTCTTTTTTGTTTATATCATTAACCATGGGATTCATAATTATCATGGGAATTGGTTCTTCCATGTGACTTCATATCTATTATAACAATTATATGTTTCTATAACTTAATGCACCACGAATGAATTAAAATTGTTCTAGAAATTATTCAGTTTACAATTGTTAAGTCTTGATGAATGGTGTGAATTCGTGTTATAGATTTTTGAATGACTATTTGGTTTTGTAGCCATTTATATCCATTGTACAATATCAATTCTCTTTTGTAGACTACAGAATGGCACAAAATCGGCACGATAATGTGTTTATTCTGCATGACTTTGTGTCAACATTGTCGACATTGTAATGTTTACCATGTGAACACGATGTTGTAATTACTAATTTCCTAGAATGACGTCAATAACCTTTTCACCTAGCCTTGACTAACAACCCTAATGTTTTGTTTTGTTTTTGTATCTCACTTGTCTGGAAAAGGCTTTTCAGACTAATTGCAACCTAATGGAAATTAGACCTTTAACATATAATCTTGTATGGTATTTACCAGCAGTCAGTATTCTGAATGCACGTCAATATATAGGTTGCTCTTATGATTAGTCTCATTTATCATTTGGTGTGGAGTATAGTCAGTATTTGTATATACAGTATATATAGACACTGTTGATTATCTAAACCTCAAATTTTCGACGCAACCCGAGTCTTTATTAAGAGACATACATTACGTATACAAATATCACACACCACGAAAAAACAACAAATATTTATAATCTACATTGTTAATAAGAATGATATACTGAAGTACTGAATTGAGGAAAATTGTTTCGTTGTAAGCGTGTCTATGTACAGACGATGGTGTAGAGAGTTTGTACCATGGTCGGGTGCATGCAAGTGAGAAATATATACCAATTTGTAATTATGGGAAACCAACATACTGGATTTTCAAAGGGTTATCACAGAGAAAACAGGTGAAATGTAAATATGCCGAAGTAAATGTATATTTTTTTAGACAAGGTTTTTGAAAGGGTTAACGTTGCTTGATATTTTCATTGATAAAGTCTTATTCAAATGTAAGATAACTTAGAGCTGAAAGGCATCAATTTAAAACTGTATATATGTTACATTTTTGTTTTATTGTCCTTTATTTACTTAATGAATGACCATTTTTACCTTTTATATGAGTTGTTTATTTATAAGGGCACACTGCCATAATAAGTGTTAAGAACAACATGGTATCTTTCTTCAAAAGGTAATTATGTCTTTAAACTTAATTTGTTTTGCAACTCGCAATGCAATGTCAATTTGAATTGCGTAAACGAATTTCAAGCATTTTTTGCATGGTAATTCCGGTTTAATTTCTCAAATACTACTTAATAAACCAAGAAAATTACGCTTCTGTTCAAAGAACATTTTGAACATATATAACCCTCAGCCTCATCACACAATATTGTTTACGTTTATTTCAGTTCCTTTCGTGAATACATTATATTCGTGGAACTCGGAGAGCTCCTTGAGAAGAGACTTATTCAGTTCATACGAAAAAGATTCCAGGCCATCACCAACAGTTGACATATTATGTAACATCAAGCTTCTGTCCATCAAGGACTTGGTCAGTAACTTTATGTGACTAGAAGTTAGTGAAGATAACGTGAAACAGTCAACAATGGACTTATGCTAATCAAATGGTTTATCGAATTTCTATACATCAGAGATTAATTCTTATCACCGTATTTTAATCCATAAAAAACTTGATTTACATACATACATTTACATCAAAATTATTACATCAAGTTTTAGAAATTAATTTTATTTTTGAAAATACACGAGGGTACAAAATAGGACGTTTCCCGTCAGTATACTCCACAAAGCGCATTAGCGCTTCATGAAAAATAGGCCGGTGTGAAGCGTCACAGTTCATACCCTCGTGTATCTATTCCTGTATATTTACACTTTCCTCCCAGCCGTTATAATAGACGTACAGCCTTTAAAAAGATTCATACACGCATTGTTTACATCTGCAGCGTATTCATGAGGAAATGGCTATCATTACAATTTGTAAAGATATCAAAGGCAAAGACTCTAGGAATGTAAATATATGTAAAACTTATACGGTACCAATTTTGTGATGTGATTGGAATTAGCGTGTAAGACAAGTTCTGTCATAATACTGATTAATGATATGTACCATCCAATCGCAAGGATGTGTCTCCTGTTCATGTAAGAAATGTAAATTCAGTTGAATTCATTTTCTTCCAGAATACACGAGAACAAACTATGTCTTCAGTGGCCTACTTCACTTTCGTAAGTATGAAAATGTGAAAAACACTTGATACAATAGTACCTATTCATGAGTTTTATACAGTAAACTTTCTATTCGTGTGTATCACAGGCCAATATATCGCTTGGGTTCGAATTTACTTTTAAAGAGGAAAGTTTAGAACTCTAAATATAGGGTACCCAAGTTTACCGATGTAAAAACCAATAAACCAAATTGTATAAAATTCTACTCTGTATAGATTCATACAAAATCAATCTACGTTACTACCAAAGTTCATCCCGAAATTCCATATAAGACGATTTTACAATTTTCAGTCACTGGGAGCTATAACGGACTTCAGTTTATGAATTGGGGTAAGAAATGAAAATTGGGAACTATAATATATTTTGCTATAATATTCTATGTAATAGCTTGTTGCAATGCTCAAACATCCTGTTTAGTGATATAGTGTCAGGGCCCAGCTAAAATTCGACCCAAAAAGGCATTTTTCCGAATTAATTTCTGCGTATCTTGGAACAATCCGGAATTTTGGGATGAACCTCATGCATGTTCCTTAAATTCAGATTATGTGTGCAGTCATTTTTCTACGTAATATTATCACAGAGATAATGTTATTTAAAATATCTTTACTGTTTGAAAGTGGACTTTATCAATTTTGTATTAGATTAAGTTTTTCGTTTTGTAATCTTTTTATCAACATTTTCCTTTATCATTTAACAATCTCTTTTTCTATTGAATAGAATAATTTCGTTTTTAGCTCACCTGAGCTGAAAGCTTTTTCGATGTCTTTTACAGGACCAATTTCAACCAAACTGGTCAATAAGCATACCTTGGTGAAGGGCTTTCAAGTTTTTTCAAATGAACGGCCATGTCCCCTTGGGGGGGGTGTTAATATTTTTTTTAATGCAAAAATAGGATGGGAACATTTAAAACTTTTCTTCTCAAGAACCACTGGGCCAGAAGAGCTGAAATTTACATGAAAGCTTCGTGACATAGCACAGATTCAGGTTTGTAAAAATCATGCTCCCGGGGGTAGTCTGGGACCACAATAGGGATAAAAGATTTATATGCGGATATATAGGGAAAATCTTTAATTATGGTCAAAGGTGACTCAGGTGAGCGATGTGGCCCACGGGCCTCTTGTTTTGAATTACCTCTGATTTTTCGTTTATTTTGTATTTGGTTTCTGCTCATCAGCTTCCGTAACATACACTCCAAGTTGAACAGAGCGCGCATGGATATTTGTGTAAACCGCATCTCACCTTCATCTCTCTTTGATATATAACAGACATAATAGAAAACTTCCACTGAATCATATCCTTTATTCAGAAAGGTGAAGATAACGAACAGTGACCAATCTCATAACTCCTGTAAGTTATACAAAATAGATAGTTGGGCAAACACGGACCCCTGGACACACCACAGGTGGGATCAGGTGCCTAGGAGGAGTAAGCATCCCCTGTCGACCGGTCACTCCCGCCGTGAGACCTATATCTTGATCAGGTAAACGGAGTTATCCGCAGTCAAAATCAGTGTGCCAAGAACGGCTTAACAATCGCTATGAAACACGTCAGACGTGTTGAACAAAGTAATTTTTTGGATGACTGATCACTAGATACGAATATTTTCGTTTTCCATTTTTTTTGAAGAAGCAACTGTCAATGATGTTAAAAAGTCTAGTCTTTAATTTATCGTGCGGGATGGTCATGTAAAGTGTTGAAAAGTCTTAGGTTTTGATGTTATTGATTTGGGAAAAGTTTTTGCGATTTCATGTTTACTAAAAGGTCCTTATAATTTTTTAGAATACACATTTGATTAACACCACTCCTGCATATGTGGTCACACAAAAAAAAAGTTTCTCCTTCACAGTTGTTAATATTTTCGTGAGGAGCAAAGATAGGGGCTTGATAGAGCATTTGCTGGATCCAGCAATGCATTTTATGTAGTTTAGGAATCCAGTATAGGTACAGTAACTCATATTCATTCGACCCATTGACTGGATTATTAAATGTGTTTAAAACTAAAAAAAAAAAAAAAGTATGGTTTTGAAGAATGTCATCTTTTGAAAAGGTAATAATGAGCCTTACGAACAAAGACAATGCTGTTACAAGCTTTGTCAGCTGGAACCAAAACATGTTCCTCGTGTAACCTATCTAATTCTTTTATCACTTCTGGTTTACTAAACACAGAAGGATAGATGGTACGTACTTTTGTTTTAATATGTCTAATGCGGGATTGTAATATTCCTCTTATGCTTTTGACCCATCTGACATCGTATCAAGTTCTTTTTCAAATTTATTTTTTATATTCAATTCCAATACAGAGAAAGTGGACAGCATCATATAAAACAGCGATATGGATTTTTTATTCATTGTGTATTTATCAATTAGATAAATTTAGCTTTAATGTTCGTGAGCATTATAAAATGGTCAACTTCATTCTAACTTTGAAGTTGATAAAATACAAAAGACTTCATCGTTGATTAGAGGGGTTGTAAGTTAAGACATACTACATTACACATCCAATTCTATGCATGTTTTAAATGGACATATATGAATTCAGTGAACCAATGTTAACTGCTTAATTTGGTGAAATTAAATCAATATTGATTTTTTTTAAAGAAAATCACTTTTCTAAGTGGAATTACTTCGTTATATGATTGGGTTTGTACATGAAAAGTTCAACACCTAAGAGTGCACCTGAATAAAAATCTGTTTTTAAAAAACGGCTAAAATTGGTATAGGCCTAGTACTGCAATATAGAGACTATATTTCTAAAACAAAACAAAAAACTAAAATTAAAACAAAAAAACCCACCTGTTTGATGCTGTGTTTCTGTTTTCAGACGTGGTTGGATTCCCGCTTGAATTGGACAGATAATATTCTGTACAATAATGATATCCAGGCCATTTACAGCACAGAGAGTACAGTTTTCACTCCTCCCATTGTGGTGGAAAATTCGTATGTATATTATCAAAACGGTATCCTTAAGAAATTCATGAAAATCTAATTAAACGAATTACCTATCATTTACAACATTAATCAAAAACTGTCACTGGTTTGAATTAATATTAAATTTACTGAAATGATACTGCTATTATCTAGCAATTGTATGATTAGTTTGAAGTGTTCGTTGGCTGGGTACTGATATCTAATGTTTCGTACAAAATATAGCGTTTATGAGGATTGAGTAAATTCGAAATGCAGCAGTTTTCTTACGCAAAACTGACAAACGTAAATGTTTTCCATGTTGATTTCTACAGAGTCAGTGATTTAGGATTGATCAGAGATCTCACTCTACCAATAGAAATTCTTAAGACTGGGGACATCACGTGGACCCCAGGTGACGTCTATGACACGTCATGCGACATCGATACCACATACTATCCATTTGACGTGCAGACGTGTGTCATCACGCTGACAACTAGGGGTTACTCTAATAACCAGCTATCTCTAAAGCTGGGGGGAAATCCTATTGTGCAGAGTGCGTACCAAGAGAACGGCGAATGGACATTAGTGACAACTTCTTCGTCAACTTCAATTGCACATCATGATTTGGTTCCTTACTCGCAGATCAACTTCAGCTTTACTTTCAAGCGTCGTATTGCATTCCATTTGATGAACACAATCATCCCTATGGTTTTATTAGTTTCTATGACCTGCTATGTATTCAAAATTCCGGTCGATGCTGGAGAGAAGCTTGGGTATTGTTTGACTGTTTTGCTGGCGTTTGCCGTCTACCTGACTCTGGTCTCTGACAACATTCCTACAACGTCTACACACATCTGTTATCTATGTAAGTTAAACTACATTCAGTTTTTCTCACTGGTAAATAAAAACATTCTCGGATCAATTCTAGGGGAAATGAGAAAAATTGACATGGGAAATTTTTAATCACGTTTCACATCAAATGCCTAAATGTCTCTATAGAATGAGTAATGGACGGGATTTGAACAGAAAATTTTCAAATTCTATTTTCCACATTTTTAATGTTTACACTGCTTAACTAAATTATTTCTAATGGTCAGCAATATTTGAATGTGATTTGTTGAGTTACAATACAGCACTCACAATTCTTTTTGTTACGTAAACAAGGCTCGTGCCATGTTTTTGTTTACATATACCGGTATCTTGCTTCGTAACAGAAATATCATGTTTAAAATAAAATGAGACGTAACAAACGCTAGAAAGAAACTGTCTAATTGTGTTTAGAATTAACTTGTAAATTTTAAAAAAAAAAACCTGCTTTTAACGAAAC
This sequence comes from Ostrea edulis, assembly GCF_947568905.1. NCBI lineage: Eukaryota > Metazoa > Mollusca > Bivalvia > Ostreida > Ostreidae > Ostrea > Ostrea edulis. The sequence goes on along the minus strand of NC_079165.1, from coordinate 99,745,852 downwards.
TTTTACTACAGTAGTGTAGTATATTTAACTTATGCCAACAAAAACCAGATGCTTGGGTTAAGGACACCCCCCCCCCCCCCCCCCCCCAGAATAAACCTACATGAGTTGATTTAATTCTTTTTCTGGTTGTTGAAAATCTCTCTAATGCATGTCAACAATGCCTTGCATAAAAGAAAACCCTCACTGGTTATTATACCAGAACTGTTATAGTAACCATTGAGCGTCTTTTTATTAAAAGGACTTGTTTTGAGTTATTTTGGACTTGATGGGTATGCAGGACGTTGTTGACAAGTACATGTATTAGAGAGATTTTCAACAACACAAATACTTAAATCAACTCATGTAGGTTATACGGAGGGGAGGGGGTCCTGAACCCAAGCACCTGTGAACAAAAACATGACACGAGCCTTGTTCATATAACAAAGAATTGAGAGCTTTGTATCTCTCCTGTAATTCGACAGCTGATATTTAAATTTCTGACCAGTAGAAATGCCTTAGTTAGTGATGAAAACATTAAAAATAGAAAATTAAAAAACAAGAAAGTTATTTATACATTCATGTGTTTCATAGTTCACATTTAGACTTAATTTGTTTTTATCATGAGGGAGTACGAACTAGGATGATGATTACATGCTAGCCTCTCATTCATTTCGTGTTTTATTCTTACTTACAGCCGTGTACCTGAATGTGATGCTCGCCTCTCATTCATTTCGTGTTTTATTCTTACTTACAGCCGTGTACCTGAATGTGATGCTCGCCTCTCATTCATTTCGTGTTTTATTCTTACTTACAGCCGTGTACCTGAATGTGATGCTCGCCTCTCATTCATTTCGTGTTTTATTCTTACTTACAGCCGTGTACCTGAATGTGATGCTAGCCTCTCATTCATTTCGTGTTTTATTCTTACTTACAGCCGTGTACCTGAATGTGATGCTAGCCTCTCATTCATTTCGTGTTTTATTCTTACTTACAGCCGTGTACCTGAATGTGATGCTAGCCTCTCATTCATTTCGTGTTTTATTCTTACTTACAGCCGTGTACCTGAATGTGATGCTCGCCTTTGGTGTCACGTCGGTGCTTTTGACGATTCACATCTTGGACATTCACTTTAAGCCGGAAGACAAAAAAATCCCTGGGTATTTTCGAGCCTTTATGAAGTTTTCATCAAGAGTTTGTTGTTGGCATGAAGCCAAATGTTGTAATAAAGGTCACACGGAGGTTTCTGTCATTGCTGTTACTGAAAAGGAAAATGAAGTGAACAGAAAAAATTCTGACATAGAAAACACTGAAGAATCATTTACTTGGCAGGAGATAGCCAAGAAAATGGACGAGTTTTTATTTTTCATGTATGCCTCTATATTTATAGTTTTTACTGTGATATTTGTAATCATCATGATGATTGGTTCTTCAATGTAATTCTGTAACCTAAGTGTTGTTCCATAATTGGTAACAGTTCAATGTGCCTTACAGACTTTGGAATAAAATAAAACAAATTAATAATGTTCAAGAGATTTGATTGAGTTGGTAAGATTGTTTACTGTTAACCATTGCGTCTAGTCTCTAATGTGGACTGACTGAGTTTGCTTTGCTCATGGTGTGTGACTAGATTACAAGAACCCTGGGATACTTTGCATTTAGTTGTTTCTCCCGTAAATTTTTGGGCAACTAACTTCAGATTTGGGGGTTTATGATAAATCTAAACAATGATTTATCATGAAAAACATAGAAAGGATTAGCTGTCATCGCAAGCGTTGACAAAATAAAGAAAAACAATCCTCACCGCTACGGTCCTGAGGGCCATGGACTAGATTGGTGATTCTTCAACCTTCACCTACAGCTGAGCACACCTCGATACGACTAAAAATTCTCGATTCAAACGTTAAAGAAAGAAACAAAAAAACCTGTTCTACAACTCTCTTTTAGAGGGGTCTTATTTGTCTGTAAAGTGTCATACCTTTGCTATATTTTCGTTATAAAACTGCTTTGCGGAGAAATTGGACAAAGAGGGCGAATTCTATTGACAGGAAATATAATTTCCTGATCTGTAGTTATATGTGTTTGTTTGGTCATTCTGTCACCATACGTAGTCATCGGCGTCTTGTTTATTACCAAAGGTTGGGGGTTGTTTTTTTTTGGGGGGGGGGGGGGGGTGACTGATAAAACAGCTCCATTTTACCGCGAAAATTCACTTACATTCAAATCCTTTTAATTATTTTTCATCTGAAAATAAATCCTGATATTATACAACATCCAAAAGAAACGCAGACCCTTGTATATATTCAATGATAAAGGGAAATATTCTTGAAAATTCAATGTTTCTGTCACTAGATTATTCATACAGTCCTGTCTTGCGCCTAAACTCTTAACAAGTTACAGATATAAATTAATGGATAGCTTGCTGAGGTTAAATGATCTAGTTATTATCGATGTCCACCTTCTACTTTGGGGTAATAATACTTTATCTTCTGAGTCAGACAAGTGTATTTTTTCTTATGTTCAGTCGTTTATTCATGAAACCAAAAGATTCAATTGATGTTCAATTTAAATTTTTTGTACATTAATTTTCTACAATAATATATTGTTATATTTTTAAGGAGAAGAACTCGTAAGTTATTTGAACTTGTTTCTGATCCTTTTGTATATTACGTATGTACAATAAAATATGTTCAAAACAACAAGTTACAGTTTTGGTAAATTCCTTATTCATTATACAGTCTGACTTTGAGCTATTAGTTCACCCTAGTTCTTTTGTATCCTGGACTTTAAAAGAAGAATTTTAAAGAAGATATGATTATAATCTACCGATTATAAAGTCTCCCAAACGGAGTACTGGCTGTATAAAAGTGGCTTTTTTCTGAGTACTACTACTTTCCTCGAAATTAAAAGAAATAATGCATTTTCACAGTATGAGTCATACATGATAAGACTCCCGTCCTCCTACTATAGCCCTCCTCTTTCATGTTGGCCCAGTGGTTAGAGCGTTTGCTTCGTGACCGCGATGTCATGGTTCAAACCCCGCTAGTGCCTTGGCCTCTTCAAAAATATTACGCGACAATAATTATCACTCTTTCGTAAAGGTGAAAGTAGAGGGTCTTAGACTTTTGTGTGAGACTTTAAAAACAGATATCCCGGTTCACGGCTTAGTCGTTTGATTCCAGGAGTTGACAAGAACATTTTATAGAAATAACTCATGTTCACTATACGAACAATAGATCTCGTTATACACCTGCTAGAATAGAGGACATCAATCTCACAATCTTGACCAAGGGTTTTGTTTTTTATTACTATTATGTACTCAGTTCGGATGTTTTGATGTCCTGGGGTTATGAAGAAAACGTGTAAGTAGATTGAACATTTTCATTCAATTTCTATGAACCATAATTAAAACTCTACCCTATCTTCGTCGCAGCAGCTCAGTGGTAGAGCGTTTGCTTTTTCTGAGTACTACTATTTTCCTCCCTTGACAAAACCAATGCTCATTTTAACTTCATTTAAAAAATCTAGATTATAGAGACTTTGATTTTTTCAACAACAAAAAAAAACAACCCCTTTTTCCTTCAGTGCAACTGGTAACTTAAAAAGATTGATTAAAGTGCAAAATGGCGTTGGGAATTGATAATAAGATTTAATAGAAATAGAATCGACGAAAGTTCTTGAAATATCTTCCCTTTGTTTTCTTTTTCACATTAAAAGGGGGACTAGAAGAGAGGAAGTGTGGGTCCAAACGTCAGGTGACTGGATGATAAACAAATTCCAGTACGTGGTTGAATTCCCGCCAGAATTGAACTGATATTCTGTTCAATAATGATGTCCACGCCATTCACAGCACAGAACGCACAGTCTTCACTCCACCCGTTTGCACATTTATGTATTGATGTATTCGATGTGTGTGGATTAGCGAGCAGACAAAGCCTATACACAGCGTTTCACTATGAAGGGTCAAATCAACGTATACTCCCCCGGAGATGTATCTGAACAATGCATTACAAGCCTCTTTAGCAATATCTTCAGTGTTAGTAAGAGCGATTTTTACGTTGTAATTTTATCATAGCGTGCTATAAGTGAATTATCGCCAGTTGAATATTTGTTTGTTCTATTATTGTTCTATTATCATTCGGAATGTTTCACTTATTCGCCAGTTGAATATTTCTTTGTTCTATTACCAATATGTCTCATTCGGAATGTTTCACTTATGTAGAGACGTCACCAACTTGAAGTGTTTCATAAAAAATAACTTTAATTCATTTAAAGATATCGCTCATTGAATTAGAATGAGCTGCAATTCATTTAAAGATAGCAAAAATTTAGATCACAAGAACTTCAAATTACATTACCATGACTGAAATATAGCTCATTTTAAAACGATTAGAAAAAGCTCCAATTGAAAAGGTGCTAAGGTGTTGTAAAATCTTACTTGAACACTTGAATATTTTCTAATATATAGTATATACATTTGACAGATTTTGAGACTTAAATAATAATAGTTATTTTATTTATTAATAAAAAAATCTACATCAGGACTGCTTAGGCATAACACGGAATTTTACTTTGTCAGAAAGACATGTACGCTATAGAAAGGGTGATATTTTGGAATGGTCTTATACTATTTACGATTCTATTTGGGAAAAAACACTCCCGAACCGGTCACTGTTTCGTGCTCAGAATATTGTTTTCGGTTGTTAGGGAATTTTAAAACTGAAGATGTGTGGACATTTAACTTCATTCTTGTTTAGCTCAACAGGAAAGTTACCATTCTTTGTTGATATTTAAATCCAAACAGTACATTCTACCTTTACTGGCCAACAAAATAGTAATACATTATGCCTACAAATTATCAATGCATGCTACTAACCAATGTTTTCAAACGTATACTTCGGTGACCTATACAAGAATATAAAGTAAATCCCTTTCGTCATCATTACATAGAGCCGATCTTTATTTATTTGTATATGTAAAATTAAACAACTCAAAGAAGTATTTTTCCTATGTGAATGTAATGAGCATGGCTTTACTTTCCCGATTGCCTTATTTTGTTAAGATGGGAAGTACATGTATGTGGATATATCTGATACTCTCGATGGGTGAGTAGAAAGAAATTTTATATCTTCCATGATGCTGAGAAAGAAATAGTATTGAGATTTTCTGTTAGAATTTATTTTAAATGTCAATCTTCTGTCATTTCAAAACGTACATCATGTCATGTGGTAACCCTCATTCTGCTCTGTTTTAACGCATTTCATTTCATACTCCTCAGGCGTTACAGTTTAAAATAGTTTTGAAATATATATATATATATATGACACGAACAAGTTGATATTTATTTACAAAAAAAAAAACGAAAACTAAGTTAAGGAAATAAAAACAAAGACAGAGTCGTACTAAAACTACCAAGGCGTGGAGAAAAACAACACCTACAACTGAAATTACCACATGTACATGGAGCAATAAAACGAGTGTGAAATTTGGGTCGTAATGCATTTTCATTGCTGTTCGTGTTCTAATTTATTTTATATAATTACAGACTATAGGAATTAAGTCATCATATTTTCCGATTCGCACAAATTTTTCTTAAACCAAATATCAAATGTTTGTAAAACGGGTACATTTGACACACACACAAACACACACACATTCTTTAAGGGTAAATAACTTATAACCTATTATCTCTATTGCATGATCCGTAGCTGGAATTCATTTTAAACATTAAAGGTATTTTTTTTACAATGAAAGTTGCAACACGGCTCATTCTTATAAAGTTATGTTGACAATATCCCATGGCTATTCAGAGATATGTGTATAAATGCATTACAAAGTTCATTTAGGAATTATTATTTTTAGTAAATCAAACACATCCCGAACACGCTAAATAAAAACAGAATTCTTGTTTCAGTTTCCTCTGCCAATGCAATATATTCGTGGAGCTCGGAGGGCGCCTTACGAAGAAGCTTATTCACTTCCTACGAAAAAGATTCCAGGCCATCATCGACAGTGATCATCGGATGCAACATCAAGCTCCTCTCTATCAAAGACTTGGTCAGTAATGAAAAAATATGTGTCCGTGTTTTAGTATACAGAATACAAGGTCATCAAAAGTAATGTTAGACTATTGTCAAAGATCTTTGACAACTTGTAATCAAAACATTCTAGTAATCGTATAAAAATAATTGGAATGTACCTTAGGCAATTTAAAAATATTATCTGTATGAAAATAGGCCTTGTTTGTGTCCATTTAAACCTTTCTAGAAATGTGTATTTGATATAAAGATTCCGTCATACCTTAATTTAGTCATATCCAATACAAAACAGCATATCAATATCTAAAGAACATCGGAGTTTGGATATTTTTCGCCATAACTATATGTAATGCATTGCTTAATCTCTGCTGCAGGCGAAATAAATAATGTCTGTCATGAATATTGTATTAATTTGAAAACATATCGGAACTAATTTGCAAATAAAATGGTTTTACAGTAATATTTATCACTTAATTTACTATATACATGTATTACCTTTCTTTTACTAGTATTCAGTGGGCTGTACAATCTAATTAAAATCAGACTCTTAGATCCGCGCCTTATACTTTGCACAGAGTATACGGCGCGGATCTATGGACTGTACACTTAAAGGTGGAAAAATTGTTTCAGAACACACGAGACCAAACCATGTCATCGGTGGCCTACTTCTCCTTTGTAAGTATGAAAGTGTCAAACAAATTTATATCATATAATTATATACGCATGTGTATATCTATATATGTTTCACGAAGAATATAAGGAGAGATGGATTAAATACTACAAAATATCAGTGTTGTGAAAATACATATTAGAGACTGGCTATTTTTCAGAACTTTTTAAGCAAAACAGTGATTATATGACACATGCACGTGTATGGCAAAATTGGTTTTATGTAAAGTGTACTTATTCAATCCTTTAATGCACTAAAAGAGCATTGTGCCTTCATAACATATCTTTCTACATGTATTTGTCATGTGCTGTATATTTCGCTTTACTTCATGACAACCAGATTGACTTCAACTTCAAATCTCCAAGTTGTTGTTGGCGTCCAACGTCTCTCTTGCCCTCTTCGGTCTAGTTCAGATTGTGTCCTATGTTATTTTGCCTGCTCTACAGTGAGTGGTAAATCCATAACTTTTCCTGTTCATTAAAGATATTTGAAGTGCACTGCACAGTTAATTCCTTGTATTTCGCGGATGGATTCTCGTTGGCGGTTTTCTGTCTTCTCTATCCATGTCCACGTCCATATCCACGTCTCCGACCACTACAGTGGGACAGATTTCACATTTAGATTAGTCTTCAACAGTCTAAACTGTTATATAATTTTCATAATTATAATAAATAAGGTAATTTTATTACAAGAAAATTTTAAAAATAAATAGAATAACAAATAAGAACCTATGAACTTACAAAATATGAATGTCTGAAAATAAAGCGTTATAAAAAAAAATACAAAGTAAAGGTTTACTCAGCCAACTCAATCCAGATGCGCTAAAGAACTTACGGTAATTCAATATCTAATGTTGTATTAAGCAAAACGAATAAATACATGGAGAACTGGTTTGACATGCTATCACATATTCTCCCGGAAAACTGGAATCAAAATGTGTCTCATGAAAGGTATACATACTCATCCACGGAACATAAAATTCATAGTCAATTCATGAAATGATTTTGTTTTTCGCACGATTCAATCGAGCAGTGAAGCAAATGTTGCTTCTCAATTCATTTCTATACAAATAACTAAATGCATTGACCTACAATATTGTAAAATAACATTATAGATCAAATAAGACAGAAATCGTTGTAGTATGTCTGTGTTTGTGTGAAAAATGTCAAATACAATTAAGATACCTACATAGAAATTTTGTATGTTGGCAAAACACACTTTAGATAAAAATATGTCCTTTAAATGATTTGAATTGAAATCTTACAGACACAATGAATCACGTTAAAACCTTCACTACAAGAATACAAAGTACATAACTTGCAATCAAAATAATTACGAAGAGCAAATCCTTAAAATGGCAATGAAACATGTAATCAAATATAGAAATTCAAAACCAGAGGATGAAGATAATACAAACTGAATCTACTTCATCAACACGCACTACTGCTCAAACCTTAATAATATAGTTCATGTGTGATAAACAAAGTCAACTAAAACTGAATATTGATGAAACGAATAAATAGTAATACATATAGAATTTGACAGAAACAATCATTATTCAAATTCTAATTTTATCAGAGGAAATTCAGTCTACCCAATATTTCATTGAATCTGCCAGTATCTATGGGCTCTGCTTTGCAAAAAGAAATATGTTCATACATAGTATTTACTAGTATACTGCAAATCTTGACAAATTTGTAATACACCACTGCTAAATACTCCCAATGCCAGTTCAAATCAAATGTCAAGGATCTCTTTAAAAGACAAAAAACGTACTGTGCGACTAGATATGTCAGAAATGGTGTAAATCAAAACTGGATTCTAAAAACAATCTGAAGAATTTTTAGTAAATTTGAAATCGCAAAACTTTTCTCAAATCAATATAAAAGCGTATGACTTTTCAACACTTTATACGACCATTGTTCATGATAAATTAAAGACTAGACTCTTTGACATCATAGACAGTTGCCTTTTCAACAAAAATGGAAACGAAAATATTCATATCTAGTGATCAATCATCTAAAAAAAAATTACTTCGTTAAACACCGTTGGAATTCCCACGGCCATGATTGTGCTCCTTTGTTAGCCGATATGTTTTATATTCTTATGAAGCAGAATTTATTCAAAGATTTCTACAAGAAAATAAAAAATCTCTCGCTGTAGTCTTCAATTCGACATTCAGATATATCGACGACATTTTATCTATTAACAATGATAATTTTAATTCATATGTCGATTCGATATTTCCCTGTGAACTCGAAATAAAAGACAACAAAGAGTTGTCCTTTTCTGCTTCATACTTATATACTGAGTGTTTTATTGAAAATAGATAATAACGGCAAACTAATAACTCAACTCTATGAAAAACGGGATTATTTCAGCTTCTCCATTGTCAACAAGCAATATATTAATTTAATGTAGCAATATTCCATTATCACCTGCATATGGTGTTTATATCTCTCAACTGATTAGATACGCAAGAACTTGTTCAGCGTATGGTTAGTTTTTAAGTCGAGGCAGGCTTCTGAAAAACAAACTGATGGTGCAGGGGTTTCAACAGTCTCCTTTACAATCAGCATTTCGCAAATTCTATGGTCGTTATAACGATCTAATTTGCCAATATAACCTATCATTTGGTCAAATGCTGTCTGACGTGTTTCATACCGATTGTTAGGCCGTTCTTGGCACACAAATTTTGACTACGGATAAGACATAGGACTCTTGGCTGGTGTGACCGGTGAACATGGTATGCTTACTCCTCCTAGGCACCTGATCCCACCTCTGCTGTGTCCAGGGGTCCGTGTTTGCCCAACTCTCTATTTTGTATTGCTTATAGGAGTTATGAGATTGATCACTGTTCGTTATCCTCACTTTTCATACACGTAGTCTATAGTTTATCACTTAAAACATCACATTTCAAGGCATCCAATACTTGCAAGTAAGAGAAGAATCCATCCTTAACAATACTTCAGTCTATTAGTCTTCCAGTTTGAGTAGGGACCTACTTGTACATTCGCCGTGCCCATCTAAAGAAGAATAGTAGAAAAACAGACATTTAAAAAAGTAATTGACCAAGAGCTGAAACTTCAATAAATATATTCTCGTATGATAACCACTTTGGTACAGTTATCAAATCAATATGCTCGTATAGTGTAATTCAAATCATAATATCCATGAGCAGGGTCGGGCTGCTTTTGGTGTTTAACGTTATACATAGAAAAATACCAAAGAGCTTCGTTTTTTCAAAATGCATTTCTCAAGAACCACAATGGTATAATTTAACAAATGAATGTACAAATAATTAACCCCGGGCGGAGTCACATGACTGGGTCAGTCACGTGATGTGACGCACAAGTATTTGCTTTATTTTACTGAAGTTCTATTCAATTAGATATTTGAGAATAGCGGCTCTTATTCCCTGTGTTGGAAACTGTGGAGAGAACAATTGAATTCCATGTGCATTATACATGTATGCAAAAATCGAGGTTTTCTAATTTTGTATTGGGGGTCAACTATTTAAGTGTCCGGGTAGCGTGGTGGTTAACACAATTGCTTCTCACCGCTACGACTCAAGTTTGATCCTCAGGATCGGAAGTGGTTGTATGTGAAAGGGTATTGTGATACATGTAGATAGTTCAAACAAAGAAGTGGATTTCATCCGGGTTTTCCGGTTTCCTCTCGCGTCAATGACCCTTTCGCACCAATATCCGAGCCGGTCAATAAGGTTTAAAGTTAAACACTGCTTACCCCTTAATGATGTCAAAGAGTTCGTCATGATCAGATCAAAAACTATATTTTTTAAAAGTCCATAGTGTACATGCTAATTCGCTCCGCGGAGCGAATAACATGATGATGCCGTATGATCTGGCATTTTTAGGTTTTTGAGTGTGAATTTCACTCTAACGATTTTTCAATAATAAGGCGAACGTAAGGTGTGAGGTGCAATAGATTCAAAGCTTTGTGTTTCTGTTTTCAGACGTGGTTGGATTCCCGCCTAAATTGGACAAATAATAATCTGTACAATAATGATATCCAGGCCATTTACAGCACAGAGAGTACAGTCTTCACTCCTCCCATTGTGGTGGAAAATTCGTATGTACATGTATATTATCAAAATGGTATTTTATCATGAAATGTTACAGAGAATACGTTTTTCTTATTAGCAATATCATATCTATACATACAGCCCCTTAAAGTCATTTCTAATTAAGGAAGTGAATAGTCAAAGCCAAATATTCTTCGATTTCAATTTTTTCAAATACAGATTCCTAAAAGTGGGGGGGGGGGGGGCTGTTGATGTTCCTTTCCCCCGTACATAAGGGGCCTGTTCATTTATTCGTGGGGGCCAATGTTCGTGGGTAAGCAAAATTTTGCTGGTTCGTTGGGGTGTCATTTCGCGGGTAAGCACTATGATGTCACTAGGAGAGATAACTCGACTTTGTTTAGAAAAAAGTGACCCCGAACATCAATCCCCCACGAACAATAATTATTCCACAGTATCATATCAGAATAGTATCCCGGGATCTGGGTTAGAATAGGTCCTTAGTACTCCCTTGCTTGTCATAAGCGGCGACTATGTAAGGCGATCCTTCGGATGAGGCCGCAAAAACCGATGCCCCTTGTCGCAGCAGGTGTGGCACGTTAAAGATCCTTCCCTACTGAAGGGCGGTGAGCGCCGAGCATAGGCCTAAATTTTGCAGCCCTTCACCGGCAATGGTGACGTCTCCATATGAGTGAAAAAATCTCGAGTGGGACGTTAAACAATATGCAATCAACCAACCAACCTATTCTAACCCGGATTCCCATGGGAATAATGGTAAAAAGAAGCTCAATTACAAATTACGCTGTACCATATTTTTCTACAGAGTCAGTGATTTAGGATTGATCAGTGATCTCACTCTACCAATAGAGATTCTCAAGACTGGGGACATTACGTGGACCCCAGGTGACGTCTATGACACGTCATGTGACATCGATACCACATACTATCCATTTGACGTACAGACGTGTGTCATCACGCTGACAACTAGAGGTTACTCTAACAACCAGCTATCTCTGAAACTGGGCAAAGTTCCTATTGTGCAGACTGCATACCAAGAGAACGGCGAATGGACATTAGTAACAACTTCCTCGTCAACTTCAATCACATACCGTGATTTGGTTCCTTACTCGCAGATCAACTTTAGCTTTACTTTCAAGCGTCGTATAGGATTTCATCTGATGAACACAATTATCCCGATGTTTTTGTTGGTTTCCATGACATGCTTTGTCTTCAGAATTCCGGTCGATGCTGGAGAGAAGCTTGGTTATTGTTTGACTGTTTTGTTGGCGTTTGCCGTCTACCTGACTCTGGTGTCAGACAACATTCCGACAACGTCTACACATACCTCTTATATTTGTACGTATACATAATGTATTGCATTATTTCATTTTCAAATACTGTACCTTCCATGTCAGAATTTCCATGGAAAAAGAGCAGGTAAAGTAGAGAACGATATAAGGAAAATGTCTCTAATGAACTCAATCACGTTAGAAATACGGTAATTTTTGTGTGCAAAATCAGTTAATCTAAAAAAGTTTTCACAGAGATCAAAGGCGATTTTGATAGGCATACAAAAGAAATCACCTGCATATTTCGCCTTACGTGATATTAAGCGCCTAAAGCACATACGCTTGTCTCTTAAACTTTTTAAAGCTGTATGACCCGATGTTCATGTATTATTTTTGTACATAATTACTTTACAGCAGATTAATTACTTTATAAAGTTATTAACGTTCCCTTAATTACATGCTTGAAAACATCTGCATGTAAAAGAAAACAGTGAGAATATTATTTAGAAAGTAAATATAGTGTGGTACATATATAAATCATCCGATAAATAGACGTCTATAAATAGACCCACGCGCGTCAGGGGAATGCATGATGTATTAAGTCAAACGCAACTGTCTAGTTTTAAGGCTGAAAGAGCGTAAAAATAACACGAATTACTAAGAGGTATTTGATATTTTTATTTCTATTAGACTTATGGCACGGTACTGTTGTAACAAAATACACAGCTTTACAAAGATAAGACCAGAGATGATCTGAAAGTTTGAATTGGTCACGTGACTGTCACTTGAAATGGCAGTGACGCGTTTATTTGTAAACATCGATTTAAAATCAATCAATTTTGGTTAAAAAAGGTGAAATAATGTATGATATGTCATACAGCCTCATAACTACATACGTGCGATGATTTAATAGCGTTTTTACGAGATGGAAAAAAAATATTGTAATTCGGACCATACAGCTTTAAGTCATGCTAATAATACTTTTTGCGACCAAACTGTACATTTCACCGCTGCAGTCCCTTCCTTTTTATTTACTTCTCGATCTTAGCGATGAAAAATCACATGGGAACCCATTCTTGTACCTCCTACCTGCTCTCTTGCATCGCCCCCTCCATGATATTGACATTGACCCTCGAATTGGGCCTATCGACTCGCAACTTCCGGTTTAGTGACCACGATGTGTTACAGGCTATCGGTATTCGTGGGAATATTGGTAGTAGAACAGGTAAAAGTTGAAACTGCATGACGGTCTTGTTTGAAGAATTTTTATTTTTTATAGTTTTTTGTGTGCGAAATATGACCAAATTATAGAAGAATCACAATAAATTTTTTAAAAATCAATATAATGATTAGCACTATGGGAGCGCGTCTAATACATTATTTTAAGCATGAGCAATGACGCATTTCATTCGAAATTCAATGTCAGCGTTATCGAGGGGCCGATGTAAGACAAGAGATGGGATAGGCATGAAGGGGTTCTCCGTTAAACATTCGATTGATTGTTTTACGTCCCGTCGAGAATATTTCACTCACATTGATACATCACCAGCTGTAGATAAAGTACCATTGCTCAGCGCCGCAGCAGCGAGGGTTCTTTACCATGGTCACCCCTGTCGCAACACAGGACCTCCGTTTTTAAGGTCATATCCGAAAGACCCGTGATTCTCACTTGTAATTTGGTGAAGGAGTAATCACTACCTACATGTATATTTACGTCATAGGTTTTACGCCGCCATGGCCAATTCTTTATAATTATTTTAAAATAGCATAACTTGGAAGTATGTGAAACAAGCGCCTGCAGTTTATAGTCATTTTTGTTACACAAGATTCCCTTGTAAGAATTTGTTAGTCTATCACATCTATTTTTTCTCTTTACAGCCGTGTACTTGAACGTGATGCTCAGCCTCGGCATCTCGTCAGTACTCTTCACGATTCACATTTTAACCATTCACTTCAAGCCAGAAGAGGAAGAAATCCCTGGGTATCTTCGCACCTTTGCAAAGTTTACATGCTGTAAGAGTAAGGACACAAAGGTTTCCGTCATTGCTGTTTCAGAAAAGGAAAATGAGGTGAACAAACAAAATACTGAGAAAGAAAACAGGGAATTTACTTGGCAGGAGATAGCCAAGAAAATAGACGCGCTGTTATTTTGGATGTATGCGTTTATGTTTGCATTGTTAAGTCTGGTATTTGGGATTATCATGACGATTGGATCTTATCAGTGATGCTGTAGTATTTGAAAAGTTATTCAACACATTTTGTATCCATGGCAAGAATTTTTTTTAAAATTATATTTGCTACGTTTACTCATGCGATTTCTTTGTTTTTCTCACTTTGTGTCCGCGTGCTGGTAGGTTTTGAAGCCCCAAACCTTAAAACAAACAAACCGTTCAATTAAACATCTCTTTTCTTTTCTTTTAAGGGCAAATGAAAGATTACTTTATGTGTTAATTCAATTTTTATTTTAATATGTTCAATGTGCAAAAATATTACGATTATCACTATGAATATAAAAAAAAAAATACACGAGGGTATGAACTGCGGCGGTGCCGCCGGCTTACTTCATGAAGCGCGTTGGTGCTTCGTGCAAAGACAGTATATGTATCCCAAAGAATTCGTAACTTCATATAGATCCTATAGTTAGAATAGGTTCTCAGTACGCTTTGCTTGTCGTAAGAGGCGACTAAATGGTGTGGTGTTAAAACGCGGAACGGAAGACGGGACGGTACGAAATTTTAGAATTAGAATGATTAATGTAGATAAGATAGCACCAAAAATCGGGGGGGGGATGATTCATTTTGATTGAAATCAACATTTTGGGAATTATTTCCAAGCGGTAAAACAAGTTTATTTTAAAACTGTGCATCATAAATTGATTAAGCGAATTAAGTAAAACGTTTGTATAAGAATTTACAAAGCACTTTACAAGAATTTTGAAATTTCGGCATTCAAAAAGGTTAATAGCGAGCAGCGACAGCTATGGATAGAGAATGAAAAGAACACAGGTGGTTTGTAACCCCCCCCCCCAACCCCCGTGGCAAAACGTCATTAAATTAAAGCACATGTACATGTATTTACACATAATAACGTGTATGTGTGTACTTACAAAAGGGAGTGTGATATGTACATGTATAAAGCAACAATAATTCACTATCTTATCAAGTCAACAAGTTAAACATCTTGTGTTTGATTTATTATTTTTAAACTGACAGAGACTTACAATATGTAGTGACCGCAACACTCCAATCCTAAATACGGAGGACTTCTGGCAGTTAATTTCTAAACTAAATACTTGTGTCTTAACATTTAGATTAATAATGAGATGACTTTTAATTCCATTCAAGAATTATGTTAACCTTTTAGTTATCTTATACATTATGAAATAAATATGTTGATTTCTCTTACTATGGAACGTAAACTTCACCTTAGTTTTCATTGGTTCTGTTTCAATCTTGCTGTATCTCTTCGGGTTCAACACTAATCTACAGGATATCGGTAAAATGTACGAACTTTCACATAGATTCATCCCAAATGAGGCAAATCTTTTATACACACCGGACTCGTTCGCTTTAGAATTTAATGTGATACATGAATGAAAGATGAAGATAACAAACAGTGATCAATCTCGACCGGTCACACCCGCCGTGAGCCCTATATCTTGATCAGGTAAACGGAATTATCCGTAGTAAAAATCATTGTGTCAAGAACAGCCTAACAATCGGTATGAAACACGTCAGACAGCATTTGACCCAATGATAGGTTGTATTGGCAAACTAGATCGTTATAACGACCATAGCATTGGCGAAATGCTGATTTTAAACGAGACTGTTGGAACCCCTGTACCATCAACTTGTTTGTCAGTAGCCTGCTTCGATTTAAACTCTTGCGTATCGAATCAGTTGAGAGATGTAAACACCATATGCAGGTGATAATGGAATATTGTTACATAAATATGGGAAGTTGACGATGGAGAAGTTGAAATCATCCCGTTTGTCATAATGTTGAGTTATTAGTTTGCCGTTAATATCTACTTTCAATAAAATATCTAAGTATGAAGCAGAAGTGGACGATTCTGTGGTGTCTTTTATTTCGAATTCACAGGGATATATTGAATCGACATATGAAATGAAAATGTATATTGTACCAGATGTAGAACTAAATTCAAATTCAGTTATTTTAAACAAATATAGTTCGATTAAAAGCACGTTCGATTTAAAAAGACTATGTTTGGGGAAAATTGTTGAAAAAAATATTTTATCTTTTACAATGCTGTTTTCGGGAGGGGGTCATTTTATTCATCTTTTATTCATTAGAAAAACTCAAAAATTGAAGTACATGTATTTTCATGTCTATCAAGCAGCGAATCGGACACTTGGCTTGCGAACATGGGGGTTGGGTTGACAAAGCCGGGGATAATAGGATGGTACTCAAAGGCGCTTGCTTGATATTTTTATTAAAACTTACTATGCAAATTATTAATCTAAAGCCTGTTGGTACATTCATCCACAACATCCACCGTTTTAAAATACATATTCATTAGTATGAGATATTAATATGAAACGGTGAATTCTGAGGATGACTTCCTGTTCTCTTTGTAATTTCTGCTTCCCTTGTTCATAATAAGTCTTTTGATTTTACAAAATGCTGACCTCCTCATAACATTATTGTATAAATAATTTTCCGTTCCGCGTTTTAGCAACATCCGACTAAATGGGGCGGTCCTTCGGATCAGAACGTAATTACAGAGGAGGACCTGTCACAGCAGGTGTGGCACAATAAAGATCCCTCCCGCTCAGTGGCCATAAGCGCCGAGCAATAGCCTAAAATTTGCAGTCCTTCACTGACAGTGGTGACGTCTCCATATCGGTGAAATAATCTCAAGGTTAAAAAATATACAATCAATCAATACAATCCGATGAGACTGATTGATTGATTGAGGTTTTATGTTTAGTTGTGAGTGTTTGAGTTTCCCTGACGGCCCCCAGTGAGCCCAGTGATCAGGGAAACGATCTTTTGCGTGCCAAGGGGGTTGTGATCCTTGACACGGGACACCCTTTAACGTCTCATCCGACAGACATAAAAGTTAAAAATATATAAACAGGTTATAAAAAACGAATAATTCGTGTATATAAACAGTTGTATTATAAATGTTTTTAAATTTTTCTGTAAAAGTCGCATTCTTGTAAATATTGTATAATATAATGATAGTCGATATTTGTAAAAAGTTCTTTCATTGATTGTACACTATTAAAAAGTCTATTTCGTATGGGCGTAAAATCACTACATTCTAAAAGAATGTGATGTATAGTTAATGGACAGTCACAATATATGCATTCAGGCTTAGGTTCTCTGTTTAGAAGGTACGAATGTGTCAATTTTAAATGTCCGATACGTATTCGTAAAATAATCACTTCGTCTTGGCGTTTCATTACAATGTTACACGATTTGTTTACTTTCTTTTGAATAGAATAAAGTTTATTTGTGTCACAGAAGTCCCAATAGATTTGCCAAAGAGAATTAACATATAGTTTTATGTAATATTTAAAATCAGTTTATGGAATTGTGAAGTATACAATATTACCTTGAAGTGCATTTTTTGCTGCTTTGTCTGCTTTGGTATTGCCATGGATATCAATGTGACTTGGGATCCAGCAGAACTCAGCTATCTTATCTTGTTAAGTTAAATGATAGTACCGGTGTAAGATATCTAAAATATATGGATGATCAATATTCAATCCGATGAGAGCGCAAAAACTGAGGCCCTGTGTCACAGCAGGTGTGGCACGGTAAATATCCTTTCTTGCCCAAAGGCCGTAAGCGCCGAGCATAAGCCTAAATTTTGCAGCCCTTCACGGGCATTGCTGACATCTCCATCTTAGTAAAACATT